>NW_005872321.1:30722-38065 GCF_000147115.1 Myotis lucifugus | reverse complement strand
TGGCAGGGCAAAGGTGGAGAACCAGGGCTGCCTTTGCCCAGCGTGAACTATGCAGCTGGGAGAGGGGTGCTGGGCCACTGGGAGCAGGGCGGGAACTTCCCAGGGTGGGCAACGGGAGTGGGGCCAGAACTTCCCACCCCATAGCTGCTTGCTCATTCACTTACTCCCTCATTCATTCACTCATTCACTCACTTGTTATTCACTCACTCACTCAGCAAACCCTCTCAAGTCCCTGGCACCAGGCCAGGCACTGAAGGTGAAGCAGGATAAGACAGAGCTATGTCCTCAAGATGTTAGTAATTCAGTAGGGCAAAGCAGGCACATGAACGAGGCAGCTGTATGCACAGATGCACTGTACTGGGTTTGGTGAGGCTGTAACTAATGCCGACTTTGTCCTCTTGATAAAATGGGGCCTCAGGAGCCAGGCCTGTAGGCCTGTGCATAGGCCAGGAGTGGCCAGGGTCCCGGAACATGACAGAGGGCGCAGGTCGGACTGAGGGGTCTGGCCCCACTCCTTACCCCCCGACCCCTGAGTGCACAAATTTTTGTGCACCAGGCTACTACTAGTGTGTGTGTATATATATATATAAACAAAACAAAAATAAAAAGAAAACATCCATGTTCCATGTCCCCCACAGCCTTGCGTGGGCTTGCCTTCCCCACCTCTACTGGACAGGAAAGGCTGGTGAGGGGTGTGGTGGGCAGGGATGGGTCAACCTCCCAGCTCCTCATGTTATGCTGATAGGAACACACACATTCAGATGCCTTTTGTAGAAAGAAATCAGAGGTTCTTGAATCACAAAGTGGGAGCGTGAACAAATCTCCCATCACTCAGTCTCCAACAAGTGCCTCAGGCTGTGGAAGAAAATGATCATGAACAAAGTCAGTTCAGTGGCTGTAAGCAGTGACCTTCTCAACAGCCCACCACAGGCTCACTATGTCCCAAAGAATCCCCATCACCCAGTCCTCTCCCTTTCGCCCCAACCCCTGCTATCGTCAGGGTCTCACCTTTAGAAGCCGTGAGAGATACATCAGAGCCCTGGGCACCATCGCTGCCTGGGGTAGAACAAAACAGGATGGGGTCAGAGCCCCCAGGAGAGGAGACTAAGGGAGGAACTATGGGGGTGAGGTCCCCCATGGGATCCAGTCTGTACTATCACAGGATCTCAGGGGTCACCCTCCATACTCACTGGCAGCCTGAGCATAGCTCCCTCCTTTTCCATCTGTGGGAAGAAAACATCCTGTGAGAAGACGGGGAGGAGGCAGGGCCCTGAGGTCCTAAAGGAACTCCTAGTCCTAGAGCCCAGAGCATGGCAGATCAGGAAACTACACTTGTGGGGACTGGACCAGCCACCCTCCTGGAGGTCTGTCCTCAGCAGGGACCTTCCACCCTGACCTGGGAGTGCTGGGAACCAGGCCCCATCACTAGAATTATCAAGGTGATGAATCTGTCCCCATTTCCACACGTGTCTCACTAAAGAGTGAGTGTCAGCAAATAGGGCCCCACACTGGGCAACCACACGTGTGGGGATGGTACTTGCCATTAATGAAGCAGAACACACTTCTACCTGGGCTTGCAACCCCCAGTGAGACAAGAAACTCAGGCCCCACCCCTTCCCTACCTGAGCGCTTCCTCCTCCACATCACAGCTCCAGTGACCACAGCTCCAGTGACCACAGCTCCAAGGATGACCAGGCCCACAACCAGGCCCACAGGGGGGATGGTGGCCCAAAGAGGTGGCTCTGGGAAGGGAAGGGGAGGTGAGGGCCCTAACCCCCAGGCCTCAGCCCCAACCCCACTGAAGTCCTCCATAGGCCCCTGCCTCCCTGAGAAGAGGCTCTGTGCCCAGGCCCCTCCTCACCCCATCTCAGGGTCAGGGGCTCGGGCAGCCCTTCGTGTTGCACATGGCACGTGTATCTCTGCTCCTCTCCAGGGGGCACCACCAGGGCCGCCCACTTCTGGAAGGTCCCATCCCCCGCAGGCCTGGTCTCCACCAGCTCCATGTCTTGGGTCTGCTCCTCCCCATCACGCTGCCAGCTCAGGCTGATGTCCGCAGGGTAGAAGCCCAGGGCCCAGCACCTCAGGGTGACCTCACGGTCAGAGATGGGGTGGTGGGTCACGTGTGTCTTTGGAGGGTCTGAGGAGAAGGGGGAGGAAATTCAGGGACTTGGCACTGTCAGGGGACCCTCCAGCAGCCCTCATGTGACCACCTGAGTGTGGACAGGGCACCTTGGGTTGGCGAGGGAGCACACAAGCACCACCAGCCTGGACAGAGGTCATCCTCCTTAGAAAGTTCTAGTCAGAGTGACACAGCCCAGGGCAGGAGGCAGGTCTCAGGGGGAGAAAGGGATTTCTGGTCCTGTCCTGGGTGGAGGCCAAAGGACTCAGAAAAGTCGGGGTCAGACCTCAGATACACTGGGGGGAGGGGCAGGGAGCAGGGCCTGAGAGAGCAAGTCCCCCATGGGTCCCAGAGCCACTGCAGGGTCAATGGGAACCGCTGCTCAGTTCCTTCAGGCTTGGTCTCCCCTCTAATTGTCCCTGAGACACTGCACCCCTAGGTGTCCCTGAGAGAAGGGAGGGCGTCACTGGATCTGAAAAGCCAGGCGGACTCAGTCTCCTGGCCCACAGGAGGGGGGTCTGACACTGACCCTGTGTCCTGTCTCCTTGTTGAGCCCCAGCCCCAGGGGAGAGGGGGAGGCCTCAGGCCCTGGTACCTGCGCGCTGCAGCACCTCCTTCCCCATCTCCAGGTATCTGTGGAGCAACTCGAGGCACCTGCCCTCCAGGAAGTTCCTGACTCGCTCAGCCAGACCGGCCTCCTCCCACTTGCGCCTGGTGATCTGAGCTGCGGTGTCGGCTGCGGTCCAGGAGCGCAGGTCCTCGTTCAGGGCGATGTAGTCGGTGCCGTCGTAGGCGGACTGGTGGTACCCGCGGAGGAGGCGGCCGTCCGGTCCCATGTCACAGCCATGCATCCACTGGAGCGTGTGAGACACTGACCCGCCCCGAGGTCAGTGTCGCTCACTGAGCCCCGCCCCCGCCCCGCCCGCGGGGATTAAACAGAAACTGAAAGTAAAACCGGGTCCTAGTCCCCGCGGGCTCCTTCTGGGAGTGTCTATGGGGGAAGGGAATGGGGGTGAAGCTCGTACTCGGACACTCGGGGCGACCCCGGCCCGTCCGAGGGGATGGGGGTGGTGACTGGCCAGGGCCCCGTGGCTCACCGTCCCGGCTCTGGTTGTAGTAGCCCAGGGCGGTCTGCAGGTTCACTCGGAAACTCTGTGCGTTGGCCTTGGCGTTCCGGGTGCTCAGGTCCCAATAGCCCGGCTCCTCCTGCTCCACCCACGGCGCCCGCGGCTCCGCCCTCTGACTCTCGGAGTCGCTGTCGAACCCCTCGAGCTGTGTGTCGTCCACGTAGCCGGCCTCCAGGTACCGGGCCTCCCCGCGGCCGGGCCGGGACACGGCGGTGGAGAACCATCTCAGGGAGTGGGGGCCTGGGGGCCGGAGCGGAGGGGCTGACACCCCGCGACCCTCCTCCCGGCGCGGGTTCGGGGTCCGGGGCCGGAGGGACTGGAGGGGAAGGGGCCTGGGAGAAGGAACAGGGGCAGCGGGACGGAGAAGAGAGGGGTCAGGACGGGGTGGGGTCTGGGGTGCGGGCGTGGGGTTGGGGGGGTGGAGACGCCCTTTCCCGGGGTCCTGCGCTGCCGCTCCCGCCGAGCCCCTCCTCCCCAGAGGCCATTCCCTCCCGACCCCGCACTCACCCGCCCAGGTCTGGGTCAGGGCCAGGGCCCCCCAGAGCAAGAGGAGGAGGGCTGGGGACCCCATGACTGGCACCCTCCAGGTCTGGGGAGTCTGTGAGTCCTGGTGAGTCCGCAGAGACTTCTAACTGGGGACAAAGGTGACCCTGATTGGCTTCTGTAGCACCTGACACCCAATGGGAGTGAGAACTGGGGCCGTGTCACGAGTATCCAGGAAGGAGGGCCCCACACAGGCTGTGAGAGGGAGAAGTGAAACTGCAGGGAGGTGGAGACTCCCCAACACTGAGTTTCCGAGCTTCAGTCTCCGCCCTGGAGCTGAGACCCTGAGACCAGGCCTGGGACCTAGGACCTTGCCCTGACCCCTCCCCCTGCACGGAGAGCTCTGTCACACCGTCTCCCTCAGTCCTGCCCAGAGGCTGTGTGAGAACCAGGGAGACTCCCCAGGCTGGGACCAGCCCTTTCCTCCCCTTCTCCTCCTGGAACCCCTCTCCCTGGAATGCTCTCTGCCTCCCACCCTCACCTCTGCCCTGGACTCTTCTAGAGGAAAACTCACCCTGGGACCTTGATGCCAGAGAGTGAGCTCCCTGTGAGAGGAGGCGGAGGACAGGGTCTCCTCTGTAATCCTGGAGGAGCTGGGCCTGAAAAGACCAGTGAAGGACAGGGGGGACCACAGTCTTGGGAAGCCTGAGCATCAGGAAGCTAATCTGTAAAATGAGTGATTTCAGAGGCTTCATATGCAAAGTGTCTAAACAGTCCTGCAGCCAGAGTTATAAAGCTCCTCAACTCTCCTTCCCACACAGGAAGTGTGTGACTGGGGCTGTTTACATTGTGAACTGACCTGCATTCCCCAGCCCTGAGCTTGTCCCTGAGTCCCCCACACCCTCCCTACAGGAGCCCAGGGAGCATGTGTGACTGTGCATTTCAGCAGGGGCCTGTGCATCCTCACAGTGGCACGTGCTCAGTGGGTCAAAGTGCCCTTCACCAGCGCTCCTGCCCTGCCATCCTTATGAATTACTCACATGGAAGCAGTGAGCACATTTTATCGGGACATATTATTATTTTCACAAACATGGGTTTTACTATTATTATTCCCATTTTACAGACAAGGAAACCGAGGCACAGAGAGATTGAGTAATGTACTTAAGGTCTCACAGCTAATAAATAGATGTTTGGGATGGCTTTCAAATGTAGATAGCCTGGCTCCAGAGCCTGTACTCTGAATTACAGGTTACTATAGTGCTTTTCTTAAAGGAGTTTTAATCATATATGTTTCTAGAAACACTTCTTTTTGTTGGTATTGAGGGAACAAATGGTCTCTAACCCTTTTGCTTCTTTACTTAGTATCAACCACAATTACTCTCACCAACACCACCACCACCATAACCAAAACACTTCTAGTGAGCCAGCCCTTTAACTGCAGGATAGAGTGCTCAAAACAGGGAGACAAAAGGGTCTATGACTTATAGCCTTTGCCTTCAAATAGCTTAAACTCCAGTTGGAAATGTGACCATGTACTTGGAAGATAAATATCATTCCAGATAGTCGGGACATATTATTTTTTAACCGATTAACATAAGGTGTCAATTAGTTTTTAGGCAACCCCACGGAATGTATTAAGTACCAAATGCAAAGAACACCCTGCTAGCTCTGTAGATATACTTAGTATCCTATCTAATAATAGAGAAACATGGTAATTAGCCCTACCTCCGCTACCCTTCCCATTGGCTAATCAGGGCGATATGCAAATTAACTGCCAACCAAGATGGCAGCAGGCAGCCACGCAGCTTGAAGCGAACAGGAGGCTTGCTTGCTTCAGTGACGGAGGAAGCCCACGTTCCCCACCTGCCTTGCCGGCCTCTGAGTTTGCAGTTTAAGAAACATTGTTACAAATACAGAAGCTAAACAAAACCCCAGAAACCTGCTTTCAGCCAGCCGGGCTTCAGCCAGCAGGACCACAACATTGTTTCAATTATAGAACAAACGCAGATCCCTGCTTTCAGTCAGCCGGGATCTCAGAGCTGGAGTGAGTAGGACCGCAACAGTGTTACAATTATAGAACCCAAACAAACCCAGTACCTGCTTTCAGCAGCCGAGGCCTCGGAGCTAGAGCCAAGCCTCAGAGTTAAGCTGGCCCAGAATAAAAAAAAAAAGAAAAAAAGGACAGGTTGGGATCTTCAGTCACCCGCCAGCCTGAAAACAGCCCTCAGCCCTTCACCCAGACTGGCCAGGCACCCCAGTGGGGACCCCCACCCTGAAGGGGGTGTGACCAGCTGAAAACAGCCATCATCTTCTCATTCAGGCTGGCCAGGCACCCCAGTGGGGACCCCCACCCTGATCCAGGACACCCTTCAGGGCAAACCAGCCAGCCCCCACCCATGCACCAGGCTTCTATCCTATATAGTAAAATAGTAATATGCCTCCCAGCACTGGGATCAGCGGAGCCACAGGGCCTCACGCCCTGGGATCAGTGGAGCCGGGAGGCCTCCTGGTACCGGGATCAGCAGAGCCTCCCAGCACTGAGATCAGCAGAACAGCGAGGCCTCACTGCCCCTGTGTCAAGCAGAGCCGCGAGGCCTCCCAGCACTGGGATCAGCGGAGCTGTGAGGCCTCCTGGCCCCTGGAGCAGCATGACAGGGGGCAGAGCCCAAACCCCCTGATAACCCTGAGGCTCTGTGTGTGACAGGGGGTGGGGCCACAACCTCCCTATCCACCCTGCTCTGTTAGTGACAGGGGAAGGCGCCCCAACCCCCTGATCAGCCCTGCTTTGTGTGTGACAGGGTGTGGTGCCCCAACCCCCCCATGGGCCCTGCTCTGTGTGTGACAGGGTAGAACCTCATCCTCCCCATCGTCCCTGCCCTGAGTGTGATGGGGGGAGTGCCCCAACCCCCTGATCAGCCCTGCTCTGTGGGTGACAGGGGGCGGTGCCCCAAACCCCTGATGGGCCCTGCTCTGTGTGTGACAGGGGCGGTGCCCCAACTCCCCTATTGGCCCTACTCTATGCGTGACAGGGGGGAACTCCCCAAACCCCTGATCAGCCCTGCTCTGTGGGTGACAGGGGGCGGCGCCCCAACCCCCTGATTGGCCCTGCTCTGTGTGTGACAGGGTACAGAGCCCCAACCCGCTGATCAGCCCTGCTCTGTGCATGACAGGGGGTGGCGCGGCAACCTCCCCATCGACCCTGCCTTGAGTGTGACAGGGGACAGTGCCCCACCCCCCCAATCGGCCCTGCTCTGAGCCCTACCAGGGGCTGCACCTAGGAATTGGGCCTGCCCTCTGCCACCCGGGAGCAGGCCTAAGCCAACAGGTCGTTATCTCCCGAGGGGTCCCAGACTGGGAGAGGGCACAGGCCTGGCTGAGAGACACCCCCCCACACACACCAGTGCACAAATTTTGTGCACCGGGCCTCTAGTCCTATCTAATAAGACAAACATGGTAATTAACCATAACTTTGCTACCCTTCCCATTGGCTAATCAGGGCAATATGCAAATTAACTGCCAACAAATATGGCGGTTAATTTGCATACATAGGCGCAGTGATGGGAGGCAAAAGGGGAAAAACGGAAGAATGGTGGCAGGCAAGACCTGGGGGGTGT
>NW_005872321.1:6983-30622 GCF_000147115.1 Myotis lucifugus | reverse complement strand
CAGTGATCACATCGGAAAGCCGGCAGCAGGCAGGCGACACCCCCCGGCCGGGGGTGCTGGTGATCGCATGGCAATTGGAGGAAGAGAGAGCCGGGGTGCAGGACCCTGGTGCCAGGGGTGCCGGCTGGCCTGCAGCCCCCTGATCTGCGATGGCAAAAGGAGGGGCAGGGCCCCAGGCATGGCTGCACCTGGGGGACTGGGTGCAGCCCTGCCTGCAGCCCTCAGATCTGCAATCGCAAAGGGAGGGGCAGGGCCACAGGCACGGCTGCACAGGGGGCGGGGGGGAACTGGGTGCAGCCACGCCTGGGGCCCTCTGGTATGCAATCGAGAAGGGAGGGGCTGGGCAGCAGGCATGGCAGCACTCTGGGCACCTGGTGCAGCCCCAGGGTGCAGCCTACCTGTGGCCCTCTGATCTGAGATGCGAAGGGAGGGGCGGGGCCACAGGCACGGTTGCACCTGGGGGGCCGGGTGCAGCCATGCCTGGCCCCCAGATAAGCAATTGCAAAGGGAGGGGAAGGGCCACAGGCATGGCGGTACCCAGGGCACCAGTTGCTGAGGTGCCTGTGGTCCCCTGATCTGAGATTGGGAAGTGAGGGGCGGGGCCACACACACAGGAGATAGGGGCTGGTGGGGCACCACAGCGGTCCACCAGCACTCAGCCCCCAACCAGCTCTCCCTGGGAGTCCGGAGCAGAGGGCGCTCTCCCTGAGAACCTGGAAATTCGCCTCCTAGGGCAACTGTGCAGAAACCAAGCCTGGCAAGCCATGGAGAGGGCGACCTACCCGGAGGCCACGCAGCTTTTATAGTTGAAGTCACCCTGGATGGAGGACAGGGGGTAGCAGGGATCAGAGTTGGCCAAGTCAGCCATGAAACCCCAGGTCCCCGCTGAATGACTAGAACACATGGACTTCAATGGTCCTCAGTCATTTGCTGAGCAGCAGTCAGTCTGGACCAGGAATCAAACCCAAAACCTGACAGAATGGAACCCAAACCTTTCCTGTGGCAGAGGAGCTCTGACCCACAGCAGGGGCCAGGGCACACCAGAGGGATTTTGTTGAGGGGCCCTGACAGGCAGCACCCTGAGCAGTGGGTTAGAACCTCCTCCTGATACAGCAATGTTGCAGGTTGGATAACTGGTCAGGGCACAGACAAGAAGCAATTGAAGAGAGCATAGTAAGTGGAACAACACACTGATGTTTCTCTCGCTCCCTTCTTCTCTCTAAAATAATCAATCAAGGGGAGAAACCAACATGGTGGCAAAGGTAAACATCGGAAATTGCTGCCTCGCACAACCACTTCAAAAATACAACTAAAAGACGGAACAGACATCACCCAGAACCACAGGAAGGCTGGCTGAGTGGAAATTCCACAACTAGAAGGAAAGAGAAAAGCATACCGAGACTCAGAGGAGGCGCAGTGCGGAAGTGAAATACTAAGGTGCAAAGGTGCGCATGGAGCGGTCTGGCGGCTGAGGGCTCGGTTGTCTGTTTCAATCAGGAGGGAGTCTCAGGCTCTGAGCTCCAGTTCCGGGCGAGTCTCTAGGGACCCAGACTCAAACGGGAGAAGCAGGACTGTCTGGCATCGGTCTGAACTAGAGGGCAGCTTTCTCTCTGAGATTTGCAGCGGTTGCTGGGACACTGAGAGGCAGAGCCCCTGGGGATGGGATTGAGAGCAGCCACAACTGCTCGCTTGACCTGCCCTGTTGATCCCCTGGGACCCGCCCTGCCCAAGCCTTGCACAGAGGCATTTGCGGGATAGCCTCAGGCAAAGGCTAGATTAGCACCTCCCTAGAGGACAGACGTTCTCCCACTGCAGACACAGCTGATTCTCACAGCCAGTTGGCCTGGAGGTCAAATCCCTCCCAGTATTACCTACAACAATCAATGCTTAGCTACAACAAGACTGCGCACAAAGACCACAAGGGGGTGCACCAAGAGTGTCTACCTCAGGTAATTGGGACACTTAGCACAGAAAGCCACTCTATCGACACAGTGAAGCATAAAAAATGCCGAGAAAAAGAAACAGGGCACAAATGACAGAACTGGAGGAAAGCAGGCTGCTGGATATAGAATTCAAAACTACACTTTTGAGGTCTTTCAAGAGTCTTCTAGAGACTGCCGATAAACTTAATGAGATCTACAAGAAATCTAATGAGACCCTCGATGTTGTGATAAAGGACCAACTAGAAATTAAGCATACACTGACTGAAATAAAGAATATTATACAGACTCTCGCCGAAACCGGTTTGGCTCAGTGGATAGAGCATTGGCCTGTGGACTGGAAGGTCCCAGGTTCGATTCCGGTCGGGGGCATGTGCCGGGGTTGCGGGCACATCCCCCGTAGGAGATGTGCAGGAGGCAGCTGATCGATCTTTCTCTCTCGTCGATGTTTCTAGCTCTCTGTCTCTCTCCCTTCCTCTCTGTAAAAAATCAATAAAATATATTTAAAAAAAAAAAAGAATATTATACAGACTCTCAACAGCAGACCAGAGGAGCGCAAGAATCAAGTCAAAGATTTGAAATGTGAAGAAGCAAAAAACACCCAACCGGAAAAGCAAAATGAAAAAAGAATCCGAAAATACGGAGATAGAGTAAGGAGCCTCTGGGACAGCTTCAAGCGTACCAACATCAGAATTATAGGGATGCCAGAAGATGAGAGAGAGCAAGATATTGAAAACCTATTTGAAGAAATAATGACAGAAAACTTCCCCCACCTGGTGAAAGAAATGACTTCCAAGTCCAGGAAGCGCAGAGAACCCCAAACAAAAGGAATCCAAAGAGGACCACACCAAGACACATCATAATTAAAATGCCAAGAGCAAAAGACAAAGAGAGAATCTTAAAAGCAGCAAGAGAAAGAAACTCAGTTACCTACAAGGGAATACGCATACGACTGTCAGCTGATTTCTCAACAGAAACTTTGCAGGCCAGAAAGGAGTGGCAAGAAATATTCAAAGTGATGAATGCCAACAACCTACAACCAAGATTACTTTATCCAGCAAAGCTATCATTCAGAATTGAAGGTCAGATAAAGAGCTTCACAGATAAGGAAAAGCTAAAGGAGTTCATCACCACCAAACCAGTATTATATGAAATGCTGAAAGGTATCCTTTAAGAAGAGGAAGAAGAAAAAGGTAAAAATACAAATTATGAACAACAAATACGCATCTATCAACAAGTGAATCTAAGAATCAAGTGAATAAATAATCAGATGAACAGAATGAACTGATGATTATAATAGAATCAGGGACATAGAAAGGGAATGGACTATTCTTGGGGGGGGAAAGGGGTGTGGGAGATGCGGGAAGAGACTGGACAAAAATCGTGCACCTATGGATGAGGACAGTGGGTGGGGAGTGAGGGCGGAGGGTGGGGTGGGAACGAGGAACAAATATAATAATCTGAACAATAAAGATTTAATTAAAATAAAATAAAATAATCAATCAATAATAATGAAAATGAAAAATAAACCCTCTGGCCCTAACCAGTTTGGCTCAGTTGATAGAGCATCGGCCTGTGGACTGAGGGGTCCCGGGTTCAATTCTGGTCAAGGGCATATACCTTTGTTGCGGACACATCCTCAGTAGGGGGTGTGCAAGAGGCAGCTGATTGATGTTTCTCTCTCATCGATGTTTCTAACTCTCTATCCCTCTATCTTTCTCTCTGTAAAAATCAATAAAGTATATATATATATTTTTTAAATATATTTTATTGATTTTTTACAGAGAAGAAGGAAGAGGGACAGAGGGTTAGAAACATCAATGAGAGAGATCGATCAGCTGCCTCCTGCACGCCCCCTACTGGGGATGTGCCCACAACCAAGGTACATGCCCTTGACCGGAATCGAACCTGGGACCCTTGAGTCCGCAGACTGACGCTCTATCCACTGAGCCAAACCGGTTCGGCAAAGTATATTTTTTAAAAATAAAAATAAACCCTCTGGCTTGCAGAGTTGCTAAAACAGTTAGAAAGCAAAGTCTCATCCTTTCCCAGTCATTCAACAAATACTTCATATGCTCCTTCAATAATCACACTGGGAATGGGTGTTTGTTTGTTTGTTTGTTTGTTTTGGTTAATCCTCACCTGAGGACATTTTTGCATTGATTTTTTTTTAATTTTTAATTTTTTTTACAGAGAGTGGAAGGGAGGGAGAAGGGTAGAAACTAATATGAGAGACATCAAATGGTTGTCTCTTGCTGAACCCCCGACCAGAGCCCTGGGTTAAGCCGGCAACCCAGGTATATGCCTTTGATTGGAATCCAACCTGGTATCCTTCAGTCTGCCTGCAGAAGCACTATCCACTGAACCAAACCAGCATTTTTTTTTCTTTTTAAGTCCTCCTCTAAGGATATGCTCTTTTCATTGATTGGAGAGAGAGAGGAAGGGAGAGGAAAAGAGAAACATTGATCAGTTGCCCAAGCAACCCACAACCTGTGTATGTGCCCTTTGGTGCATGGGTCATGGTGAACTCATGACCCTTTGGTGCATGGGAGGACACTCTAACTACTGATCCACACCAACCAGGGCCTGGAGGTACAATGATTTCCCTCAGGGGGAGTGCTGCTCATCCAGAAGCCAGGCTCATGGCTGGTGAGTGCAGCGGAGGTGGCAGGAACCTCCGCGGCAGCACTGAGGAGCAGCGAGCCGAGTTGTAGGGAGCAGCAAGCAGGCAGGCAGTAAGGAGTGAGGGGTCCCAGACTGTGAGAGGGCACAGGCCGGGCTGAGGGATTCCCCGCCCCCCCAGTGCACGAATTTCATGTACTGGGCCTCTAGTAGATCTATAAACCACATTTAAATCTGAGAGTTCCACTGCTTTAGAATCTCTACCTCCATTCTTTTCCTCACCCCTGCTTGTCCAGCCCTTCTCTGTCTCTCTCTCTCAGGCTTCTTCACCCCTTTGTCTCTATCACCCTCCCACTCCTGACCATGACAATAGTGTCACCCCCTCACCTGCCACCCGGGGTCTATTCTCCTCACAGGGTCAGCAATCCTGCTAATGTGAGTCGAGTTGTGCACTTTCATCTCTGAAAATGCTCCAGTGGCTGCACCTCACTCTGGGAAGCCTCTAGCCTGTAAGACATGGGAGCACAGGAGCTTTGGGTCAAAGTTGTTTCCCATCACATGGAGCTGCTTCTGGAACATAGTAGACAGTAAGTTAATTGTTGTTGAATGAATGGATGGATGGATGAATACCAATTGTCTATCTTTTTATCCTCACCTGAGGATATTTTCCCATTGATTTTTGGAGAGAGTGGAAGAGAGAAGGAAAGACAGAGAGAAATATCAATGTGAGAGAAACACATCCATTAGTTGTCTCCTTCTGGCTCCCTGACCAGTGCCCGGGCGGGGGAGGAGCCTGACCGCAGGCTGACACTCTACGCACTGAGCCAAACCGGCTAGGGCAATATCAATTACATTAAAATTTTAATTACATTACATAAAATGATTAAATAAAAAACAAATAAATGTTAGAAAAGATTTAATTACATGTAACTACTGTACATGTCAGCTCATGAATTTATTTCAGTGGAAATAAATGCTGTGTGCTTATCTGTGGCACAGTTGAGCCTGTGTATTAGTTTCTATTACTGTAAAAAATCACCACAACTTAGTGGCTCAAAACAACCCTCATTTATATGCTCACAATTCTTCAGTGAGCGTGGTGTGGATGGGGTCTCTGGTCAGGGTCACAAGCTGTGTCCTCATCCTGAGCTCAGGACCCTTGTCTAAGTTTATATAGAGATTCTCAGCAGAATTCAGTTTTTCCGGTTGTGGGTCTGAGGTCCCTGTTTCCGTGACAACTGTCAGGGAGGAGGAGCCTGGGGAGGGCTGCTCCCAACACCTGGTGGCACCAGCAGTCTTTACCATGTGGCCCTTTGTTGTCAAAGCCCCCAGTGGGGAAGATGGCTCACATTGAACTCCTCTCACACTTGGGATCTCTTTGCTCAGAAGGAACCCCATTCAGCCCTCATCTGATTGGGACAGTCCCACAAGGTAGTGCAAAGGGCAACTAATTTGAGATCTACTTCCATCTGCAAAATCCCTTCCCAGCAGCCTTACAGAGTGTTTTATTAGATAACTGGGGAAGGTGTATAACCAGGGTGATGATTGGGGACCATCACAGAGTCAGCATAGCACAACCTGTCCTTCCTTTTGTATTCATTTGGTCATGGTTGGAAATGGAAGTGCAAATAAATAGATTGTTGTCATGGTAATAAAATGCATCCTGCCTGTTAGCCATGGAAATTCTCCTGCTACTCCTTCTTCTTAATCTTCCTGCTCCTCCTCTCCCTCTCTTCTTCCTCTTTCTTCTTCTTCTCTGCTTCCTCTTCCCCCTTCTTCATCTTTCCTAGCCATGGAAAGTCTTACATCTTAAAAGGAAATGACATGTTTGTATATCTTATAATTGATTTAGAACAAATGAAAATTAAGTGCAATTATTCATTTTCTCTTGGACACTGAATTAGTCATGTTTTTCAGGTTAACAAATTACTCTAAACTCAGCAGCTAAAAACAACAAATGTGTGTTATCTCCCAGTTTCCCAGGGTCAGGAAACCAGGAGGGGTTGCCCTGAGTGCTTCTGGCTCAGGGGTCTCTCAAGGTTGCCGTCACTTGTCAGCCAGGGCTGCATGGTCTGAAGGCTGGCTGGGCTGGAGGACCCACTGAAACATGGTTCAGTCCTAGGGTTGTTGGCAGAGGCCTGATTTCCTTCCTGGATGGTCCCAGGAGCCCTCAGTTCCTAGCCATGGGGACTCAGCCATAAGGCAGTGAATGACTAGAGCTTCTTGTCCCAGAGCAAGTGATGAGAGAGAGCCACCAGCGTGGAAGGTGAGTGAGGTGAATGTCCTAGGCTGAGAGTCACACACATTACATCAGCCTTACGCCTCAGTTAGAAGTCAGTGGGCAAGTCCAGCCCCCGCCCTCAAGAGGAGGGAATCGCTCCACTTCTGGAAGGGAGAGTGTCACAGAATTCACACACATGTGAAAAACAACACTAAATGCTGTTTCAGGATTCTGTTAGTCAATGTTTCCTTTATCTGATTATTTCATTCAGTGCTCTAAATTTCACTTTTGGGAAGTAATGATTAAAAGTTTGAGACAGAACAAGGAGATACAACAATATTTGTAAGTTTTTCTTAGAGTTGCCTTTAGTAATAATGTTCCCTACAGTAGGAGGCAACAACATTGAGAACACATGGTAGCTAGATCACACAGTTTAAAGACTGGGCTCCATAACAATAATGGCTTTAAAATAATTCTTTGCTATTTCTCAGAATTTTCAAATTTAGTTCATTATGAATGTAAAAATATTGGCTAAAATGTCAGTTTTCGTACTCAGCATCTTCAACCTGTGTGTCAGGAAACTGATTTTCCGTCAGAAAAATGTGGATCTTATACTCGGTCTATACACCACCTTGTGTCCTGACAGCAATTGGGTGAGACGCTGCGGGCAGAGAGGGTACAGCCCTGCGCTATCACACCCAGCTGTCCCACAGCCGTGCTGGTCTCGCTGACGAGCTGTATTACCATCCAGCTGTCTGCAGTGAATACAGTGTCCTTCAGCCACCTCACTGCGGGACTCCTGTTGGCATTGACACTCACAGCCCTGTCCCCCAGATGTGATCTCTGTTCTGAGTCTTGCATTTCTTACACCCTTGAGACTCTCTAAAGATTTTATAATAAGTGTATATATATATCTCCATAATGTTATTTAGTTTTGCCAGCTTTAAATTTTCTGTACTGCATGGAGTCTTCTGAGGCTCAGCATTAATAAGGGTCATCTCTCACCTGTGACTGTCCTTCTATTTTTAGTGTTGAAGTCTTAAATTTTATGTTTGTACTGAAATTTTTCTACTTTCCTATTGATGTATCTGTGGTCATTCCAGTTTTTGCTGCAAACACGTCTCCTGGGGCACAAGGCAAGAAATTCCCCTGAGGGGATGTTCAGGGGTGGGAATGCTGGGTCCTGTGGGGCCTGTAACTTTAGCCAGACTCCATGATGCTCATGTGATTTAAAAGTGCGAGTGCCTATTTAAACTTTTACCAGGAATGTGGAAGACTTCATGTTGTTGATGTAGTTGTTCTGAAAATAAACCAACCTCAGCTTAAATAGAAGCATTAGGAGTTGAAAGTCAGGTCCTTGGTTGCAGAATCACCTGGGCATTTTCTTTTCACACTATTAACACTTGGAGTGGGGGAAACGAGTTAAGTCGGCTCGCGTGAATTGCGCGTACTCCGCGGGAGCCGTCTTTAACTCGGTTCATATAGATTTGCGGTGGAGTGCGGGAAACGTGTAAACTCGGGCCGATTGTAACTGCGTATTACCAAATATTTGTTTGTAATCCACCCTTTTGGTGGATGGAACAAAACCAAAAGACAGAGCCATCTTATATTTTGGCGGGAAATTCACCCCACACCGGAGTGTTAATTACTTCCTTTCCTTTCCTTTTATTCCATATCCCTTGTGTCTATACTTTTAACATATACACACAGGCAATGCTTTCTTTAGCATAACCGAAGAGCATTGTTTTATATGGTTAAGATATCTGATAATAAGCATAAAGGAAGGAAAGACAGAAGGAGGAATAGAGAAAAGACAGAATGAAAGAGAGACAGGAGGAGAGGAACTGGAAATAGCAAGTGCAGGTGACATTTCCCAAGTGCAAGGAAACAGCGATGCAGACTGAAACAAACTAAAGAGAGCCTTGTGACTTATTCACTGAGAGCAAGGAACTGCTCTGAACTTTAGTGGCTTGAAACATACACATCTGTTACCTCAGAAAGATAATGCAAAGGCCAGCACAAGGGAGCCGATGCTGGTGGAGAAGTTGGAGAAAGAGAAGGATGTTACCTGATGGGGTAAGAGATCGCTGGCAGAGAGATGCAAATGATTTTGTTAGTTCTAGTCCCCAAGCAGCAGATTCTAAGGTGGGATTGCCCTCAGCAGTGTTGTACCAGGGGGACACCTGTCAGAGCGTATGGAGAGGGAGCCAGAACTCGCTGGGCGAGCTAGCAGAGCCAGATCCAACCCGATGGTCAGGAAGAAGGGGTTTGTTAGCCTTGTCTTAGGTCACTACTGGGCGATCTCAGTGACGTTGAGCGAGGCCACAGGACAGTCCTTGAGCCACTGTCAACATCAGAGGAGGCCCTGACCCCAGGAATGGCTGCCTGGGTCCCTGCAGTGCACGGTCACTGTCTGGGAACAGCCCGTGGGAGGCAGGGCCTCTGCACAGGGGCTCCCATGGATTTCCCAGCTCAGGGCTGGGGACCCCTATGACTTACCTGGGGTGTGACCCAAACCTTCCTCCTGAGCGGTCTGGGTCCTGGAACTCCAGCCCCCCTCATGCTGGGTTGCTGTATATGTCCATTCACAGGCACAGGGAGCAGGAGGGAAGTCCTGTACCCGGTTCCCCCCATGCTCCTCCTGCCCCCACTGAGTGACAGCAGCCCCACACCCTGTGGATCAGGGTCATTCCTCCTGCCTCACGGAGAGGGGACTCCTTCCCTACTGGTCTCTAGGTACCTGGAGTCCACACTTCCCTGGAGACAAACATAATGTACTTTGGGTGGCCCCTTGTAGAGCACCCCACTTCTGAGAACCTGGATCTCCCACCCTGGAGAGCCCAGAGATGTGGAGACAGGAAGTGCAACATCCCCAGTGGCTGATGCTGAGTGATGGGCAGTGGGGTCACCCTGCTTCCACCCCTTGGTCCTGGGCCCTCACACTCTTCCTGTTGAGAAGTCGGCACCACACAGAGGTCTCTGCCCCGATATCCACTGGGTCCCGAGAGATGTAACCCATCCTCTCAGGGTGTTTCCTCAGAGCTGGTGCTTCCATCGTGACTTCAGAAGCCTGCCCAGGGTCCTGTGTGGCCGGCAGCCCCTGGACGGTGCAGATGGGATATGACCAGGGGATCCCATGGCACAGCCCAGCCTGTACCTCCTTCACTGGGACCTGGGGCCCCAGGTCTGATACTGTGCTAAGAGCAGGCCAAAGCCCATGGAGCAGGCGTTTGGAGCCGCCAGAACTTGGTTCTGGCTGAAATTCTGAGCACAGGAAAGAGAACCCACCATGGACTAGGGGGCTGTCCTGTGATGGTGACCCTCTGACTCTCCAAGAGGGCAGAGCTCACTCTAGTCACCTTGTCACGTGGTGGCTAGTTGGTCACCTAAAGAAACTGAGCCACATAAGGGCCCGGTATTGGCCTCACTCTGACATCTGGACATGCAGAGGTGACCGTAGCTGGGACAGCCTTGGTCAGAGGGAGTCAGTGCTGCTGGCCCTCATCTCTGCCATGAGGTCCCTCCATTCCTGTGCCCGCCTTCCCGTCCTGGGCTGAGCGGTGATGCAGGCTGGCTGAGGCCGTTCTGTCTGACTGGTTGCTCAGAGCCTCGTCAGGGGAGGGTGTTTTCTGGTGGGTGCTGACGTGATTCAGTCTCAGCCATAGATGCACCTTGCCCACCTTATGATGGGCTGGTGGTCTGTAGAGTTACGACCTCGTGGGGGACCCAGAACCTGGGCGTGTGGGCACTTGTAGTCACATGGCTGCTGGTGTCCCATGGCCACGTGCTCTGTCTTCTCAGGTCCCAGTCACTCACCCAGAGCAGCTTCCGAAGGGGGTACATGTGTCTGCTCTGGATGGTGGGGCCTCACCCAGAACCCCCGGGGCCAGCTCTGTGCTGCTCCACTGGTGCCTGGCTCAGCTCCACAGCGTCTTTCCCACCACTGACCCCAGCGCCGGGGGGCTGCTGCATGGAGGCTGACTGCACCGGGATGTGGATCTGCTGCCGTGTCCTGCCAGGTCCCAGTCCTACTCAGAGCTGGCAGCCTCTCATGTCACCCTGAATGTGGGCCAATCAGCAGACACTTATGGCATACAATGGGTTAAGAGATAAGTGCTCTAATACTCCCAGTTTTCCAGAAGGCGGGGAGCACTGGGGTACATAGTTCATACCATAAAGTAACACAGCTAGAGCCACCACCCAGGGCACAGAGCACTCCTAGATGAATAAATTTGAGAGATATAAGCTTATGTGCACAAGCATACATGTAAAAGAAGACTTAAAGCAGCATTGTTTATAATTACCACACCCTGAAAACAAACCAAAGGCCAAGACATGGATATTATAAAGTGTGAGTCACTTATTCAATGTTGTATAACACAACAACATAGATGAACACTCTTTTTTTTTTTTAATATACATTTTATTGATTTCTTACAGAGAGGAAGGGAGAGAGATAGAGAGCTAGAAACATCGATGAGAGAGAAACATCGACCAGCTGCCTCCTGCACATCTACTGCGGATGTGCCCGCAACCCAGGCACATGCCCTTGATCGGAATCGAACCTGGGACCCTTCAGTCCGCAGGCCGACGCTCTATCCACCGAGCCAAACCGGTTTCGGCCAGATGAACACTCTTCAGATACATATAATGACTTGTCACGCATACTGCTGAGCTAAAATACAGCCTCAAAAGTGTGTATATGACATGCTTTTATTTATATTAAATATTCAAAATTTACATAAAACTCAAGATAATCCGTATTGCTTGGAGATGCACACACCGGGGTAAAAAGTAGAGGAAAGCGTGAACGTGACGACTATGAAATCACGTGGGTAGGAGGCCTTTGCTCTTGGGGGCTGTGGTGCTCAGACACTGAGACCCGCAGACAAGAGGCAGCTCGTCCCGCTGTTCTCTGCGCCTTGTCTACCCTGTCTTCCCAGCTGCCGCTCTGACCTGCCAACAGCAGCCAACCCTTGGCTGAAGCCCACAGGACTGGGAGCCTCTGGTGGTGACAGTTCCCGCGGTTGCGTCTCAGCAGCCAACACAAGCAGTTTCTCACATGCTCCCCAGGCGTGGGCCCAGCTGGTGCTGCAGCCCCTGGGTGACTGTTTCTCTGGTTCTCCAGCTCTACATCCAGACCTTCCTCACCCCCACCTCCCCTCCCATTCTGTGAGCTCTGAGGTCAATAGTGCCCCCCACACCCTGTGAGACTGTAATGGCTGTTTTCCAGTTTGAACTGTGATGCAGACTTGCTACTTTAGGTTTGACTTTGGTTAAGAAAACAAACAACTTGGTTAAGTGCTTAGGGATGCAGAGATCTGCTACCATGTACTAGAGTCTCCAATGCTTTTAGACAGCTGTGTTCACTGTGGCTTCATCAATTAATAACCATGCCATTCTGGGCAGCTTATTTATTCTCTCAGAGCCTCATTCCCCTCTATAAAGTGTAAGATTGATCATTCCTTCATGATATGATTGTTTTGAGGATTAAATAAAATAATTCATTTTGTATTTAGACAGTACCTGCACAAAGTTTAAAAACAAAAACTATCAGATTTCTTTTTTCATGTGTGAAAGTTTCTGGGCATATTACAGAAAACAAGTCTAAAAATCTATGTTTACCTAAGGATGAATGTTAGATTAAAAATAATTAGAAGCTTTTTCAAGATGAAGAGTTAAAACTGATAAGGGAATGCCCAGCCAGGTGGCTCAGTTCCTTAGAGTGTTGTCCTGTGCACCAAAAGGTTGCAGGTTTGATTCCGGGTCAGGGCACATTCCTGGGTTGCAGGATCTGTCCCTGGTTGGGGCTCTTACTGGCCGCAACTGATCCATGTTTGGCTCTCACATCTATGTTTCTCTCTCTCTCCCTTCCTCTGTCTTTAAAACCAGTAGAAGCATATCCTCGGGTGAGGATTAAAACAACAACAACTGGGAAGGGGAAAAGGAAAATCCATGCATGCAAACGTACAGAGTGCAAAATGCAGAGGAAACTGTGCACCAAAGCCACAGGCTGCTCTAAAGACAGCCGCTGGGACCTAGAAGTTTGATTTTAGGTCCCAGTGAACACAGCTGGGATGCAGGGCTACATGGAAGACAGGGTGCAAAAGCAGGCAGGGACTTTGCAAGGTGAATATGTGGGTGCCCCCATTTAGCCAGAATCCCGAAGGAATGACACAAAGATTAAAAGTAGGGAACCTTGCTGGTCTCTCCCTTTCCTCTTAATAAAATGAGAAACAACAAAACAACTCTATTAAGAATGTGTAACAGATGCCTGTTCCCATGCCAGTTTGGAGTTCAAACTCACCCTATCTGCATGGTCCCCGAAATCCCAAACCAAGAAGGTGAGGTTACACCACAGGCTGGTAGTAGCCCATCCCCCATGTACCCGCCAAGGCAAATACAAATCCTTTTTAGAGAAACCACCAACACCAGGCATCAAAGCATTCCAGAAATGAGATTCCAAGAACTCTGACCTCACAATGCAAATAATTATTTTTTAAAAATAAAAGGGAAACCATGCCCAACAAGGAAGCGTTAGCTGAGATAACCTGCTGAGGAGTCAGGTCTACAGAGGCTTCAGATATTGAAGTCAGTGTTTCTAGAACATACATGTCTCACATTTTTGAAGAAAGAAATGAGGAAATCAGAATTATGACTAAAGAAGAGACCATCCACTGACAAGGTAGATTTAAACAGAAGCACATTGTGCACCCACTCACTGAACACACAGGAAACAATGAAAATCATATTCAGTGAATGTCCTGAGCAGCAGGTTGGGTTCAGGCAGAGCACTGGTGTACTGGGAGGAGCTGAAGAACTACACAGACTGCACTCCGGAGATACAAAATAAATAGAAAATATCACAGACAGGTTAACAAAACAAAACGGAAAGATCCAACATGGAAGTTCCAGAAAGAGGAAAAGGGAATGAGGTAGAAGATATTCGCTAAGAATTTCCCAAAAGTGACCTGATAGGATGTGATATTCCAGAGATTCCGGAAGCCCCAGGAGCCTCAAATAAAATAAATAAAAAGAAATCCTCACCAAGACACATCATAATAAAATTTCACGTTATCAAACATAAAGAGACTCTGAAAAACAGCAAGAGAAAAGGTAGATTACCTGCAAAGAACTACACAGACTGAGAACAACTGCTCAACATCATGATTCCTGGGAAGAAACAGTTCCCACAGACCAGCCAGCAGCCCTCATTACTCTCTGGCGACCGACCAGACTGGCTGCAGTGAGCCCAGGTGAGCCTCTGCGTGCACCATAGGGATGACGTGCAAATGGCTTCTCTCAGGTGAGCGTGATTATGTCCAGCCTGATGTCTTCCCCAGAAGTCTGACCTAAAGGATTCTCCCATCCGAATCCCTGGTCCTCTGGCTTTCCATTAGGCTTGGCCAATGAGGACCCCAAAAGGACCTGGAGGGAGGGAAGAGAGTAAGGTCTCCATTGTTAGAGTCTCAGGCTACATAGTGAGGTATCTGTCAATCAGAGACCACATATACAAAGGAAGCCCCATAGCTTACAATGGAGCTGAAAAATTCCTATTGCCTAGGGACACTGTAGCTGCCATAAGGTCATAGGGCAACACATTACTCATGTGTTTTGGGGGATGCTGGTGGAAACAACCTACTGGGCTGCCAGTGGCATAAAAGTATGGTACATGCCATTACATACAGTACATAGTACTTGATAATGGATGTCTATACTACTGGTTTATGTATTTACTGTTCTACAGATTTCATTTATTTTATTTAAATTATTTTTATTGTTGAAAGTATTACAGATGTTCTCTTTGTTTTCTTTTCCAATTGACCTCCTCTACCCGGAACCCACCCCTCCCAGGCCTTCACCACTCTATAGTCTGCGTCCATGGGCTATGCATATAAGCATATATGTTCCCTGGTTAATCACTCCCCATCCATCTCCCACCCCCACCTTCCCACTGTCACTGTTATTTTAGAGTCTACTCTTTCTGCTTATGGGAAAACGTTTGCTGTAGAAGTGTTATGCTGGCAGCAGCCTCATACATCTCACGGCTATTGTTCCCCTTAATGGCATCATTTCCTCTTGTGCTAGATTTGATCTTGTGTTGTTTTGTGCAGTAACATGTTCTACAGTGTGTAGCCTAGGAGCCATGGGCTCCATTATATGGCCTAGGTGTGCAGTTGCTTTACCATCTAGGTTTGTATAAGTGCCCTCTGTGATGTTGATGAAACTTACATGCATAGGTTATCAGTTCCTCACAAGGAGGCCTTCTCTCCATGACTCTCCTGCAGCCTCCCCATTACTGCTTCCTCCCTTTGTCCCCGATCCAGGGGCAGTAACTGCTCTGCTGCTAAAGCTCTGGGTTCCTTCCTGCATGCTCTCTGCTGGGTCCCTGCACCTTCCCACACATTAGTGCATAAACCCTCTGTGAATTACCCTCACTTGGGCATACTACCTGCTTCCCGTGGGGACCCTGCCCGAAACTCTTTCCAGCTTGTCCAGGACTCTGTGGAAACTCTCAGAGAGCAAGAGCACACCTCCCCTTGCTTTAATTCTCTTACAAAGCGCTGTGCTCAGGGGAGAAATGTTCGGTAAAGGATGGGGTGGTCCCAGTGTGAAACAGCCCTGTGTCTATGGTTCCCTTAGGGCCTGCTGCATGACATCGGGGCAAGTGTGAGGAGTACTGGGAGTGCTTCTGGGACCCAGGAAGGCCAGCGTGGCCCCGGAGCAGCTGACTTATATCCCTGCAGTGGACGTGTGCCCTGTGCCTGGTGAGGGAAACCACTTTCACAGATGACCTCACATTCCCTTCTCTCCTCATCTCCACCGGAGCCCACTGTCCTGTTCACGGCAGGAAGTCTCATTACTCAAAGTTGTTGAAAGCAAATGTCACCTTTTCCCTCTAATTTCCACTCTTCTCCTGGTGAAATTGCAAACGTTCCTGCTGTAAGGACAGGAAAAAGGCCTGTCTTTCTCTTTGCGGTGGCCTTCCACAATTTATGAGAAGTGCCTGGTAATTAAACCCTGTGCTTTGCCAGCACAGCCAAAGGTTCGATGAGCCTGAGGGGTAGGGGCAGCGAAGGATGTAGAAAAGACAAAGAGAATAAGCTGGGTCTTCCGTGGTCGGCAAACTGCGGCTCGCGAGCTACATGTGGTTTTTTGGCCCGTTGAGTGTGGCTCTTCACAAAATACCATGTGCGGGCGCACGTACAGTGCAATTGAAACTTCGTGGTCCATGCGCAGAAGTCGGTTTTCGGCCTGGGCGAGTCTATTTTGAATAAGTACTGTTGATATTTGGCTCTGTTGACTAATGAGTTTGCCGACCACTGGCTAGGTCAGTGATGGCAAACCTATGATACGCGTGTCAGAGGTGACAAGCGAACTCATTTTGGGTGACACGCATCAACAGAGACAAAAAATTGCATAATTCAAATATTTGTCTCAGTCAACGGCCAGAGTTGGGCATCATTCAAGTAATATTATTACTCACGTTACTCATGATCAATAATACAATTCTAAAACCGGATGTAAACATGTACATCGGTGTTGCGTAGCAAAGATACATAGTGAAAACATCCAAGATACATTGTTCCAATATTGACATTAATATAAAAATGTTAAGAATTGCACTATAAAGACATTAATCTTTACTTATGACATTTTATTTTTACTCGAATGACAAAATGCCCAATTCTGGAAACAGCCTCATTATTTTCAACATGTGCCTCGGGTAAGCTTCCCGTGCGTTCAGGTGCATTCGGCAAACGGACGCACTTGATCACCATGTTCGTTAGGAGACAGGAGTGGGAGGGTTAGAAGAAAAAGAAATACAGTGCAACAGTGCTCGACGAGACATTCTGCGTGTCGGATAATTGATTATAGCACCATATATTTGTTGGTTATACATACTGTCTTTGAATTGTTTTGCACCAGGAGTCAGTGCAACAACACTGCAAAAAGTTAATAGGTAAGAAACCTATCAACCTTTTATAAAAAACGCCGTGATTTATATTTATTTATTTTTGCAGCCTTGTGATGGAGAATCAAAAAAATAAAAAAGCAAGATTGAATGATAAAGGAAGTGGAAGTAGCAGTAGCCGACCCTTTCAAGACATATGGACCGAGATGTACGGGATTGTCGACAGAAACAACAGATCATTGTGCATACTGTGTAATGAAATGGTAGTAAGCAGAATGTGGAATGTAAAGAGACATTTTGAAGCTAATCATTGTCAGCTCTTGAAAAAAAGTATCTATGAAAGGAAGGAATACATTTCTAGGCAGCTGCACCTCTATAAAAGTCAATCAAATTCCATCATTAAATTTGTAAGATGCTCTACAAATTTAACATCAGCAAGTTACTGTATTGCTCACTCCATAGCTCAGCATGGAAAAGCCCTCAGTGACGGAGAATTTATTAAGGAAACATTTCTAAGATGTGCACCAGCTCTATTTCACGATATGAAAAATAAAGATGATATTATTAAAAGAATTTCTGAGTTACCACTCAGTAGAAATACTATCAAAGACAGAATAATAGATCTTAACAAAAACGTACAACATCAATTAAAAAAAGACTTAAATAGTTGTAAATATTTTTCAATTTCTCTTGATGAAACTACTGATGTCACATCAAATGCTCAGTTGGCTATTATTGCTAGATATTCTGATGGTCTCACAATGAGAGAAGAGTTGATAAAGTTAGAATCAGTGCCAATAAGTACATCAGGAAACGAAATATGTAAGGTTGTTATAAAAACATTCAGTGACCTAAACACTAATATCTCTAAAATTGTGTCAGTCACGACCGATGGGGCACCAAATATGGTGGGAAAAAATGTGGGATTCCTGAAATTGTTTATGGAAGCTATTAGACATCCACTTGTACCTTTTCATTGCATTATCCATCAGGAGGTGTTGTGTGCCAAATCGGGATTCTCAGAATTGAATGATTTAATGTCAGTTGTAACAAAAATTGTGAATCTTATGGCTTCTCAACCCCTTCACGAGCGAGAATTTTCTGCACTTTTACAGGAAGTTGATTCAACCTACAGTGGACTGCTGATGTTCAATAATGTGAGATGGCTGAGTCGAGGTAAAGTACTTGAGCGATTTGTGGAGTGCTTTGAAGAAATTACGGTATTTATTGAGAATAAGGATCTGGCCAACTTTCCTCAGATCAATGATCATAAGTGGGTCAGCAATTTGATGTTTTTTACAGATCTCTCTGTTCATATGAATGAACGGAACTTAAAATTACAAGGTTTTGGCAAAAGTATTGACATTATGTCTGGATACATCAAATCTTTTGAAAGTAAACTTAAAATTTTCAAGCGAGATATTGAAACTAAAACTTGTAAGTATTTTCCTTGGATAAAAAAGTATTTCGAGAAGGCCACTACAACGAGTGTAATGGAGTTTATACTTATGTACCAGAATATAGTAAACTCGTTATTTGAACAGTTCAGTGAAAGATTCGACCAATTTAGAAGCCTAGAACAGACCATTAAAATAATTAAGTATCTGGGTGTAGTTGTTTACAGTACTTTGGAATTAAAGGATTTCCAATGGATGCAAATTGACGATTTAGAGATGCAACTTGCAGATTTTCAAGGTAGCATTTGGACTCATGTGTTTGTCGACTTAAGGTTGAAACTTGAAAATCTGGAAGGAAATCGTTTGAATAATGAAGAAGAGTGCAACTACGAACAAGAAATTTTGAGTGCTTGGAACAGAGTACCTGACTCTTTTAGCGACATAAAAAAATCTAGCGATGGCTTTGCTAACAATTTTTTCATCAACATATTTTTGTGAGACTTTGTTCTCAGCATTAAATAATATCAAAACGAACAAAAGAAACCGACTAACAGATGAAGTTAGTGGCGCTTGCTTGGACTTGAAGTGCACCAAGTATGAACCTGCAATCGAAGAATTAGCAGACAAACTTCAGCACCAAAAAAGTCACTAATTTCTAGTTTTCGTACCATTTGATTATCATTGTTTTTATTATTATTTTTTCCTAAATGTACATTGTTTTTCTGTTTTTGTTCACTTTATACATATTTTTGGTTGATTTTTCTTTGTTAAATGGTATTTAAGTATATAAAATAAATATCAAAAATATAAATCGTTTTTTTACTATGGTTGCAAATATCAAAAAAAAAAATGAACATTTCTATATGTGACAGGGCACCAGAGTTAAGTTAGGGTTTTTCAAAAGTTTGACACGCCGAACTCAAAAGGTTTGCCATCACTGTTATATAGGATAGTTGAACCTCACCATACTCATGAGTGGCCTTAACAACTAATTTACTTCATTTAGTGAAGGGTGTGCAGAAGGTCAATGATTCTCTCTCATCCTGATGTTTCTCTCTCTCTCCCTCTCTCTTCCTCTCTGAAATCAATTTTTTAAAAAAAATGTGGAAGATGGA
Organism: Myotis lucifugus; assembly: GCF_000147115.1. Taxonomy (NCBI): domain Eukaryota; kingdom Metazoa; phylum Chordata; class Mammalia; order Chiroptera; family Vespertilionidae; genus Myotis; species Myotis lucifugus. The sequence continues at coordinate 11,411 of NW_005872321.1, read as the reverse complement.
GGCCAAAGTTCAGGATCAGAGAAAATTTTGAAGATGCTCCACTTGCTGGCCTTGAAGATGGAGGAAGGAACCACAAACCAATGGAATGCAGTTGGGCCCAAGAAGTTGGCAAAGGCAAGGACACAGATCTGTCCTAGAGTCTCAAGAGTAGGTTGGTGAGCGGCACTCAGCACGGCCAGGGGTGAAGGATTAAAGAAGACAGACAAGAGAATAAAGCTGGGGGTAGGTGGGACACTGCTCTCAGATGGAGAGAGAGTGCCACAGCCTGAAAGCCAAGTCTTTCTTTTATAGTCATATTTTATGAGGCAGAGTAAGGGCGTGGTCAGGTGTTTACAATGTTCTCGCGGTTTAGAATCTACTCGATTATATCCACCTGAACTCTATCAAGCTTTGTTTTGGCAGCACTAGCTGCACCTCCCGCAGCCTATATCACTTAGTCACCTGAGACCACAGGTTCAGATCATAAGGTCAAGCTGACAACTAATACCTTTGTCTATAATAGTGCTGGGAGGGCTTTGCCCTCCAAGCTGGGACTTGCATGTGGCTTTGCCACGAGAGGACCCAACACTGTAGCCACTCTCCACAGGTTTGATCTTAGCTCTTTGACCCATTTCAGTCTTCTAATCTCCACATGTAAAACAATGCATGTGTGTTGTTTCTAAGCCATTTAAGTTTGAGGTAATTTGTTAACAGTGGCAACAGGTAACAAATACAAACCCCAGCTTCAGTCCTCGGAAGACAGCAGCATGAAGGATGGGTGACTGCAGAAGGCAGCCCAGAATGTGAGTCCTATTTTTCTTCCTTTAAGTGTCACTGTCATCATAACGGAGACACTGACTTAAATGGCCCCGTCGTGGTCCATCAGGAGGACGAGGCCTTCATTAAAGCTCCAGATCCATCTGGCTCTGGCAAGCAAAGGCTGTGCCCATCTCTACACACCAATGGCCCCAGTATATTCCATGACAGACACTGAGCATGGATGCCTCCAAATAGTCCCAACTCCTACCCCTCATTTCTTTTAGGCCAAACACTGTGCACCAACAGCCCTTAATTCCTCCTGATCCATATTTCAGATATTTAGATCCACCTGATAAGCTTGTAATCATCTCTCAGGATATAGATGGAAAGTTCTCTCCTGTGGCAAATTAAAGTTTGGGTTCCAGGTCTTCACTTTTCTGTAGTAGCATCCATAGCTGCCTCATGGAAAGGCAGCATATACCCCCCTGTTCATTAACACTGGGCTTGGTGTGCTACTTGCTTTGGTCAATGGCATTTAGTGACTGCAGCAAGAACAAAGACTTCAACAACTTTTGCACAACTGGAGGCTCTGGCTCTTGACTGACCTCTATCTATGACAGGGGTGGGGAACCTTTTTTTAATGCTAAGGGCCATTTGGGTACTTAAAACATCATTCTTGGGCCATACAAAATTAGCCTGCTATGTTTGGTCAAACATATTTTTTAGCGGTCACCAACTTGATGGTCCGTGAGTTCCGAAAGCTTTGTGACCGCTGTTTTAATTTACTCATCTCTAATGCCTCGGAAGGGCCAGACCAAATGATTTTTGCCCTCAGGTCAGACATTCCCCAACCTTGATCTATGGGAACATAATCTGATCTAAGAAGGATGAGAGCCCTGAGAAGCAACATAGAGCCTGGAGCTCAAAGCTTGGAGTCCAGCACAGATAGGAAATTGGCCGTCATCTTGCAGACTGTGAGCCTGCAGATTACTGTTTTAAGCCAGCATGTCTTTGAGCAGTTTATAGCATAGCATCATTGTGGCAATAGCTGACTGCTACACCTCTCCCCCAGCAGAGCTGACCACATCCTCCTTTGATATCTATCTCCCTAATTGGACTGAAAGTCCTTGAGGGCGGACACCAGGTGTTTGTTGATGTTATAACTATGACCTCTAGCATGATGCTCAGAATATAGGAGGCTCCTAATACTTTTTTGTTTTTAATGAAAAGAAATAATTAAATACTCAAATGAATGAATAGAAGGACACACTATTTCAAGTCTGCGACCTTGAAGTAGGGGCAGTGAGGGGGCAGGAGGAAATCACAATTAATGGGCTGCTGCAAACATCATTAAATACATGAGGGCCAAGCTTTGTTGGCTGACTGAATACACCCTATTTTTTCAGGTATCCATAAAAGTTATTGTGGATAATGGAATAAAAAGTGTATTTCAAAGTAACACATGTGCAGCTGCTTGTTACTATGTGATGCCAGGACCAGGGGCAATGACGAATGACCCCTGGCTTTGGTGCTGACCAATCAGTAGAGAACATGACCCTGAAAGAGCACACCAGGAAACACTCATGAATATTCTATTGAGATCCTGATGTAAGATCTCCCCTAACTCCCAGCCTTTAAGTCCCCCAAGACTGCCCTTGCTGGTTTGGCTCAGTGGGTAGAGCATTGGCCCCAGGATTGAAGGATCACAGGTTTGATTCCAGTGAAGGGCATCTACCTAGGTTCCCTCGAAGAAAAAGGATGGCACACAATAGGTTTCAGTTAGTGTTTGCTGAATGGAAGAGTGAATGGCTTCACTCATTTACTGAATGACTTTGGACCTGATGCTGTGATGACAATATGAAGGCGAATAAAATGCAGCCTTTGCTCCCTACAGAGTCCACATGCCAGCCTCCCTCCCTGCCTCCTCCCTGCCTCTGCTCCCAGAGGTGCTCATTTGCCTCACACACTCATTATCTCACAAGCACACACCTCTTCTCTTTATCCCCCTTCTCTCTCTCTCTCTCTCTCTCTCTCTTAACCTTAAATACACTTTTAATAGAATAGACATGATTTCTTTAAATGGTTTACATCATGTCATTTAACTTTGGAACTTGCAGACATTAATAATGAGTCACCAAAACACTATCAATTTATAATTTGAATTACACACTGGACTTCACCCAAGAACTCTGAGTGGGCCCAGAAGGAAAAAGAAAAATGTTTACAAGTGAGCCATGGCAGAAATATGCAGAAAGCAGGTAGGCCTAATGCAACTAGGGCGAACGTTCAAGTTCATGTTCTTTCAAGGAATTGTTTCTACTCTTGAAGCTCCACGAAGAAAGGGCCCTAAGGGTTGAACACTCCTGGGGGTGGTATAATTGGGCTTGGCCCTAGGACATAGAAGGTAAACATTTTACATTATTTCACAGTAACAAACATGGACGGCCACAGATAACATAGGATCTGATCAACCTCGGAGTTTAAGGCTGATCCACGTTGGAAAACCATCATTTCCTGGATGGAGATCACACACTTAACACAGTGTCACCTGTTGGGGTCGCTAGAAAAGACTTATTTAAACATCAGTTCATAGGATGGCTTCGCATTTGTCAGTTTCTTCCCACTTTGTAGGCTAGAAGGGAGGCACTTAGAGTTATGAACTGTAGTTTCAGGAGTACAAGCCACTAGATTTTGGCAGTCTTTGATAAATATGGCAAGGAATTAAAGTGAAATTGGATTCAAAAGAAAGTAAACACACCATTAAACCACATTTTGCTAAATCTTGTAAAAATCACTGGCCTCTGCTTTGAAGAACTTCCTCACCAAAAAAATAAAAAAATAAAATACAAATTCAGCAGTTATCAGCCACCTGTGCCCACACAGGGGAATCCTACAGCTTCCCGATGTCCGGGCTTGTGAGGGTTTCCCAATATGGGCGCGTTAGTACTTTGAGTAATATTTCCAAGTCTGGTATCATGCACGGGTCCCAAACAGCCAGAAAAACGAAAAGATAGAATGAAATATGTTGCAAGAGTTTAGTAAAACGCATGAAAATTAAAATGCTAAGAAGACCACTCCGTTTTAAACGTGTAAAAATAAGTCGCATTCATGGATGGGAATCCAGAGACTCTGTTTTAGTCCGTTGGTGTGAACTGCACTCGCCACAACGTGGTGGACAGCAGGTCCCGGTGCACAAAGGAATATCCAACAGGTAAACGCATCAGGGTAACGGGGCCCCGGACATTGAGCCGGTGGCGGGCATAGTCCCAGGAGCAGGCGCCGCCGCCGGGAGCCGGGAGCTTGAGCCGAGGAGCCCGAGAGAGAGCGCGGCGGAGCTCCATCCTGGCCGCGGCCTGGCGGCAGCGGGAGCTGTTATGCTCTAGGGAGGCGCGGGCCTCCGGGTTCAGAGTCCCCGCCACGCCCCGCCGCGCCCTCCCCTCCAGCTCACCCTGCGCGGCCCAACAGGCGCCGCTTCCTGGGGAGGGACTGCAGCGGCGACGCCGGGGCTGCGAGGAGCAATGTCGGGGCGGGTGCAAACCCCATCTTCTCTGCAGCTCAGCCCGCCGCCTCCGCCACAGACTCAGTAAAGAGTAAAAGGAGCAGCGACGCCCCTGCCCCCAGCCCTCTCCTCCCTTTTCATCTTTCAACACTTGCCCAATTCATGTAGGGAGCTATTTCCCCCCCCCCCCC
>NW_005872321.1:0-6883 GCF_000147115.1 Myotis lucifugus | reverse complement strand
TCCGTGGGGTGTTCCCTCCCCCCTTCCCACACCACAAGCAGTGGTTCTCTTCATGTTCCTACAGCACTGTGCTCATCCCCTCCTTCTGCTCTGATCACATCAATGCCAGGTGTGTGTCTGACAGGGTGAGCTGGGTACATTTTCACTCATGACCAGTGTTAGGAAGCATATACTCTCCTTTCTCATTGCCATGAGGGTGGTAACAGAAGCAGGAGAATAAATACAGAGTTCAGAAATCTGGTGTTGGCTACTTATCAGCGGTATAAAGTAGGGCACATTATTTAACCCTTCTGAACCTTAGGTTACTCAAATGTAACGTGGGAATAACGATGCCAGTGTTACCCTGTAATGAGAATTAATGTGAAATGTGTCTGTGTGTCTGTGAGGTGCTGGCACAGTGCCTAGCACAGCACAGGTGCTCAGTGAGCATTCTTCTCCTCACCTCTCTCCTGTGCAGTCCCCTGACCACCTTGATTCTGACTCTTCTGCTCCACCTTAAATAGCATTCCAGCTGTTAAGTGTTACCTGTTATGGGCTGCATTCGTTATCTATTACTGTGCAACACATGGCCCTAAACTTAGCAGCTTAAAACAACAAACATTTATTATCTCAAAGTGTCTGTGGTTCAAGGATCCAGGAAGCTTCGCTGCTGGTTCTGGTTCAGTCCCTCCTGAGACTGCAGCCAAGATGTCAGCTGGAGCTGTGGTCATCTCAAGGCTCAAGGCCGGGAGCATCTGCTCCAGGTTCACTCATGTGGCTGTTGACATGCTTTAGGAGGCTTGCTTCCCAGCTGACTCACGTGGGTCTCTCCACAGGGCTGTCACAGCCTATGGCAGCTTATTTCCCCAGAGCACACAATCCAAGAGAGAGCAAGAGAGCATCCAAGATGGAAGCCATAGACTTTTTAAGAAAAAATCTTTATTGTTGAAGGTATTACATATGTCCCCCCTTTCCCTCACTGACCTCTTCCAGCTGGCCTTCACTCCTCACCTCAGGCCTTTACCCTATTGTCTGTATCCATGGATTATGCATATATGCATACAAGTTCACTGGTTGATCTCTTCCCACCCACCCACCCTCCCCTGCCTTCCCTCTGAGGTTTGACAGTTTGTTAATGCTTCTATGTCTCTGGATCCATTTTTTGTTCATCAGTTTATGTTGTGCATTTTTCCATGTATGAGTGAGATCATGTTATACTTACCTTTCTCTGATTGGCTTCTTTGTCTTAGCATAATGCTCTCTAGGTCCATCTATGCTGTTGCAAATGGTAAGAGTTCTTTCTTTTTCACAGCTGTGTAGTATTCCATTGTATAGATGTATCACTATTTTTTTAATCCACTCATCTGCTGATGGGCACTTAGGCTGTTTCCAAATCTTAGCTATTGTAAATTTCGCTGCTATGAACATAGGGGTGTGTATATCCTTTCTGATTGGTGTTTCCGGTTTCTTGGGATATATTCCTAGAAGTGGGATTACTGGTTCAAATGCGAGTTCCATTTTTAATTTTTTTTGCGGAAACTCCATACTGTTTTCCACAGAGGCTGCACCAGTTTGCATTCCCACCAGCACTGTATGAGGTTTCCCTTTTCTATACATTCTCCCCAACACATGTCATTTGTTGACGATAGCCATTTTGGCAGGTGTGCTGAATAGCAATCTTGAGAAAGAAGAACAAGGCTGGACACATCAAGCTTCCTAATTTCAAACCATATTACAAAGTATAGTAATCAAAACAGTATGGTATTGGCATAAAAACAGACACAGAGATCAATGGATCAGAATAAAAAGCCCTAAAACAAACGCATGCTTATATGGGCAATTAATTTATGACAAAGGAGGCTAAACTATTCCATAGGAAAGGATAGACTCTTTAATAAATTGTGATGGAAAAGCTGGACAGCCATATGCAAAAGAAAATTGGACCCCTAAGACCACACATAAAAATCCATTCAAAATGAATTAAAGACTTAAATTTATGACCTGAAACCATAACACTCCTAGAACAAAACATAGAGCTTCTTGACAATGGATTTTTTGATTTGACACCAAAAAGAAAAGGCAACAAAGCAAAAATAAGCAAGTGGGACACATCAAACTAAAAAGTTTCTGTAAAGCAAAAGAAACCATCAACAGAATGAAAAGGCAACCTATGAAATGGAAGAAAATATTTGCAAATCATATATATGATAAGGAGTTAATATCCAAAATATGTAAAGAACTCATACAACATGCCCTAACCGGTTTGGCTCAGTGGATAGAGTGTCAGCCTGCGGACTGAAAGGTCCCAGGTTCGATTCCGGTCAAGGGCGTGTACCTTGGTTGCGGGCACATCCCCAGGGGAGGGTGTGCAGGAGGCAGCTGATCGATGTTTCTCTCTCATCAATGTTTCTAACGCTCTATCCCTCTCCCTTCCTCTCTGTAAGAAATCAATAAAATATATTTTTTAAAAAAGAACTCATACAACTCAACAGCAAAATAGGAAACCATCCAATTGAAAAATGGGCAGGGGAACGACATAGACATTTTTGTAAAGAATTCATTCAAATCTCTAATAAATGCATGAAACAGTCCTAAAAATAACTAGTCATCAGATAAATTCAAATCAAAACCACAGTCCAAATTACACCTGTTAGGATGGCTATCATAAAAACAGAAATCAGAGCTGTTGGCAAGGATGAATAGAAAAGGGAAGCCTTGTAAACTGCTGGTGGGAATGTATTTTGGCACAGGCACTATGGGAAACAATATGGGGTCCCTCAAGAAATTTAAAAAAGCCTTAACAGTTTTGGCTCAGTGGATAGAGCATTGGCCTGTGGACTTAAGGGTCCCAGGTTCGATTCCAGTCAAGAGCATGTACCTTAGTTGCGGGCACATGCCCAGTGAGAGGTGTGCAGGAGGCAGCTGATGTTTCTCTCTCATCGATGTTTCTGACTATCCTTCTCCCTTCCTCTCTGTAAAAAACCAATAAAATATATTTTTTTAAAAAATGTAAAAACTGCCATATGTTCCAGCAAGCCCACTTCTGAGTCTATATTCAAAGGAAATGAAAATAGAGTCTTCCAGCCATATCCAAATGCTGCCTGCAATAAAATATTATTCTCATTAGGTATGACAAAAAAAGAAATCCTGCCATTTGCAACAACATGAGTAGATCTTGAGGGCATTATGCTACGTGAACTAAGCAAGACAGAGAAAGGCCAATACTGCATGGTATCACTTATATGTGGGCTTTTTAAAAAGTTCAAACTCATAGAAACAGAGAGTAGAAAGGTGGTTTCCAGGGGCTAGAGCAGGTGGGAGGGGCCAGTCCATGGGGATGAGGAGGGAGGTGGTGGACAGAGTGAGGGAAGCAGAGATGGAGACTCAGGGGAGTGAGAAGCAGGGGCTGAGAGCATCCTCACTGCTGGGTGGTGCCTGTCCTGCTGGACAATGACCACAAACCGAGTTCCTGTGAACAGACCCATTTCCTATGTCGCGGTTGTGCAGGTTCCACATCCTACATGTCCCCTCCGGGCTAAGCACACGTGTGGCCAGGTCTCTGCTCCCCACTGAGCCCACTGCCAGGCTCATTCACTTGGTTGTGTGAAGGCAGATTCCTGCAGATGAGGGACTGAGGTCCCCGTCTCCTTGCTAGCTGCCAGCTGGAGCCCCTGAGCTCCCAGAGGATGCCTGCGGTCCTGGACCGTGGCCCCTACAGCACCCCCAGGCCTTCCCCCACGTGGAGCCTCTCTGACTCCCCTCCACCCCATCCCTCCTGCAGCTCCTGTGCCTCCAGCCAGAGAAACTTCTCTGCTTTCAGGGTCCATGTGCCCTGATTGGCCACCCAGATCTCCCAGGACAGTGTCCCCATCCAAGGTCCTTCACCTTCATTACCTCGCCCTCGTCCCTTTGCCAGGTCAGGAAACCTGCTCACAGGCTCCATGGATTCCGCTGGACATCTCTGGGGACCACTGTTCAGCCTTCCGCATCTGATTTTATTAAAATCATCGAGGATCAAAGGGGGAGCCCTCTGGGGAGGGTGACAGTGAGCCAGGAGCTGAAGGAAATCAAGAATGGCCTCAGGGTCCACAGCAAATACCTACAAGGAGGGGCCTTGGGGCTCAATCTGATGGCAGAAGATTCATGGGAGAAAATGTTCAGGGAGGAGTGAGGAACATGGGGCATCAGGTCTGGGGAGGGGAGACACCCCATAGGAAGATACTTCAGAGGGAGCCGTGTCCCAGGGAGACCAGGTTTCCCTCAGAGCTGCGAGGTGCAGGAGCATCCTGGGAGGGCTGTGCATATTGGGCGGGTCCTGGGCTGAGAACCCTGGGAAGGGCAGTGGGGAGGTTTCAGGAGTTGGGGAGGTGTTGTGTGAGGATATAATGTGTGTGTGTGAGGTGGGGGGTGCCTGTGGAGAGGAGCATGTAGGGTGTTTGGGAGACTGAGTGACCGAGACAAACAGGGACAGGACAGAATGAGGTTAGTCCTGGTGGATTCAGAGCTGATGGTGGTGGTGAGTGTGTGAGAGAGGAGGTGGGAGGAGCACCGTTTTGTGGGCTGTCACTTGGCCGCTGAGGATGGAGATGAGGAGGTTTAGGGTGGTCGGGTCTTCATTCCAGTGTGTGGAGCCTTTCTGGGTAGGGGGTGGATGCCTGAGGGAAAGGAGGGTCTTAGAGGATGTGCATGGGCTCATTCTGGACCCTGAGAGAGGGGCTGTGCTCACAGGAGGTCTCAGGGACAGCTTGGGGTTGGAGCTGTGACCTCTGGGACTCCAGGTGTGACCCCTGGCACAGGGTTCCTCTGCTGTCCTTCTGGAGGACAGAAGACCCTGGAGACCCTTGCTTTAGCTCCAAGAGTCCCAATGTGCAACTCCTCACTGTGGAAGATTGTGTAGACAGTGAGATGTTGTTCCCAAATAAGAGATGATTTTATTTTGAAAACTGAGTTTGAAAAAAAGCACAAAACAGAAATAGGGAATAGAAGAACATATTTCTACTTTTCAGGTTTCTATGGTTTTGTCCTCAAGGGATTGGAGAGAGGGGTGGCAGTGAGGAGATGGAATCCTCAGAGATGGGTCCTGGCTCCTGAGCACTCTTCTTAGTCAATCCCTGTCCTCTCCTGACCTTGACACTGTGGAGCCCAGGACTCGCCAAAGCTTCTTCATCCCCCTCGGATACCCCGCCTTCAAGTCAGCCCCCTCTGACCCACTCACAGCACAGCCCCTGCCAGGGCGCAGGCAGCCTTGGGAGTAGCGCGTCGGCGCCCCGGTGTGGCCACAGGCTGAGGACAGAAGAGCCAGCTCCCCTTTCTGCTGCTCAGCCAGGATCTCCCAGGGTCTCCCTCTGCTCCCAGCACCAGAACAGGGCTTTGAACACAGAAGGGGGGCCCTGTCTTATGTCAAATTCGGGGTGCAAAGTGTTTCTCCAAATGCACACTGATGTGGATGCTTCCTCCGCATTGAGTCACCGTGGACGCTGCCTCAGGAAAGAGCGAGGTCTCCTGGGCCATAACCGCTGGCTCCCAGGTCCAGCTGCACCCCACAATCAAACCAGGAGTCCTTAGTCTCCCTGATGGGTCCTCGGACACCCAAGAACCTGTCCCCTGTTCCCGCTGCTGCCTCTGGAGCTAGAGCACCTTCCTCCTGGGAACTACTGCCGCTTGTCGCAGAGCTTGGGATGGGGTGGGGCTGGGGTGTCAGGCCTGGGAAGGCAAGGATGCCCCTGAGGAGGTCTGATGAAGGGAAGTCAGCACACAGAGGGGTAGAGGTTTCAGGGAGGAGAGCAGCAGGGGAGGGTGTGCCATGGTCCCCCTGCTGGTGTTTGGAAGGGGTCCTCCGGGTCACAGACAGCAAAGGGCTGGGCTGCCCCTGTAAGGATGAGCCCTGGTCCCAAAGTCCTGGGGTTTCCAGGGTCCCACTAACTGGGCCTGTACCCCCTTCCAAGTCTGAGCCCAGCCCCGAACAGCAGGCTGTCCTGTCCTTCAGTGGTCCCTTGTGATTCCATTGTTTGCTCCAAGAACTGTATCTGGGGAACAGTTTCAGAGAGCAAGCCTTCAGAGGTGTTATTATTGGGACCAGGGCCCATGTCCTAACTCTTCCACCTGACTCTACCCCATGGCAGAGAGAATGACATGTAACTCCCAACATCATGTCTCATAACTGGTGATGAATGTCCTCCCTTCTCTTTCTGAGGAAAAATGAAAACCTTTAAATGTGGATGTAAAACCCCTCCCCACCCTGAGCTCTGGCACTGGCCTCAGTGGTTCCCAGGCTGGCTGAGCCCCAGGATTGCTTGTGAGCTTCTTACAAAACCCCCAGCCTCTCCCAGACCACAGACCCAGAGAATTAGGCACAGACAGGAACCACCTGTGTAACACCCTGCAGGCGAGGCTGACACACAGACACAGGGATCCTGGTCTGGGTTCTCGCTGCTCAATGTGGGATGTGAAGACCAGCAGCATCAGCACCTTGGGATAGAGCCAGACTCTCACACTCTGCTCCAGACGTCCTGAGCCAACAAGAGGTCCAGGTTGTTCCTGAGCCCAGGAACGTTGGGGGCTCCGTGGTCCCTGTGCCTTCTAGACCTGGAGACAGAACAGTGCAGTCGGCTCTGGTGTGTGGTCTGATCAGATGGCTCAGCACTGGGTCCTGGGTTCAGTTCTGCTCCCTTGGTCTCCTGTAGCCATCAGTCCTTTGGTGACCTTGTCTGTTCTCAAGGCTTTAAAGGTCATTTACCTGTGTCGCCTCCCAACTCTGTTTCTCCAACAAACATCTCTCCTGATCTCCAGACTCATCTGTCCAACTGCCAATCCGACGACTCCCTTGTGTTGCTGACACTCAGCTCCAGCATCTCTTAAAATGAAGGCCTGTGATGCCCCTCAAATAGGCTGCTCCAGAGTCTCC
>NW_005872320.1:62262-75270 GCF_000147115.1 Myotis lucifugus | reverse complement strand
TCGCCGCCACCCATTTGCAGAACTTCCCAACTCCCCAAACCTAAACTGCACACCCATTAGACACTAACTCCCCACAGCCCCCCGCAGCCCCCGTTCTGGATTCTGTCTCTAGGAGTTTGGCTCGTCTAGGGAACCTATGTAAGTGGAATCACAGGGTATTTGTCTTCTTGTGACAAGCTTATCTCACCTCTTTATAAGAGTCCTCAGGGGTCATCCATGTGGTGGCATGTGTCAACATTTCATTCCTTTTATTAAGTTTGAAGACCTTTTATACACACACACACACACACACACAGACACACACAGACACACACATACACACACACATACACACACACACACAGACTAGAGGCCCAGTGCATGAAATTGGTGCACAGGTAGAGTCCCTAGTGGCTGCCGGCTGGGGGAAGGGGGGGGGGTACCAAAGAGGAGAAGGGGCATCCTGCCCATCTGCCCGTCTGGGGTGTCCACACCAGTTCCAGGTGATGGTTCTGGAACTCGCGTGCCGACCCTGGCCCACATTGCGCAGCTCCTGGGGGCAAAGCCACTCCCTGTGCCCAGCTGGTGCTCCTGCCCCCCGGCCGCCCTGCCGCCTTAGCAAGCTCCCGTCTCTTGTGTCGTCCCTGGGCCCCTGAACTCTGCTGCCCAAATGCCCCCTCACCCCTGGGCTGCTGCCTTGCTGCATCCTCTGCAGTTGGCTGGCTTTCGGGTTGTGTCTGGTTTCTGCACTCCGTCTTCTGCTCAGCTGGTCTGGTGCCAGCTGGTCCCTCGCAGAGGGATTGGGTGCTTTCTCTTCTCCCAGCCCCTTGCAGAGTCCTCACATCGATTCTCTCCCTGCTCCTCTCTCCTCCTCCCTCCTCCCTCCTCCCAGATTGCCCAGCTCCCAGGTCTCCCTGCTCCTCTTGAGCCCATGACTCCCCCAGCCTGCGGCGCCCCCACTGCAGTTTCCCCTCCCACCTGGGGGAGCGTATTTCTCCACTCGCCCACCCACCTCACCTTCCCTGAACAGAGGGCACAGCGACTGCCGAACAGGACCTGTTCCCGGCCTCCCACTCGGTTTCGTCAGCCTGTCAGTCTTCATTACATTTAAGATATTTTTTAAAAATATATATTTTATTGATTTTTTTACAGAGAGGAAGGGAGAGGGATAGAGAGTTAGAAACATCGATGAGAGAGAAACATTAATCAGCTGCCTCCTGCACACCCCCCACTGGGGATGCGCCCACAACCAAGGTACATGCCCCTGACCAGAACCGAACCCGGGACCCCTCAGTCCGCAGGCCGACGCTCTATCCGCTGAGCCAAACCAGTCAGGGCCATTTAAGATATTTTTAACACCACACTTTTGCCTTCATTTCACCCTGCCCTCCCCCTCCCCCCGGTTAAAACGTGGCTCTCCCTCCAGTTAATCTGTACCCTAAGATCTGACAAAATCATTTCTTTCATGTGTTCTGAAACTCTCCCTTCACCACCATGACTGTGAAATAAGCACAGTCCCAAAGGTGATAGAACGTCCTCTGTAGCCGTCCTCGGTCCTCTGCCCTGGGCTGGGCTGGGCTGGGGCCGCCCCGCAGGCTCCGTGAGCCTCCCTGGGGCTCGGCTGCATCACCGCACTGTCCCAGACAAGCCTGTCAGTGCTTTTTACAAAAATGACAGACACCCAGTCGGCTGGGGAAACACCAGTATGTTTAGGAACCCTGAGTTGACTGTGACCAGAGATGATTTGTATTGGGTGGGATGCCAGCTAGCACAGCAGGCCCTCCTAGCTCAGCACCTTAGCACAGTGAAGGTCTGCTTTTCGCTGTGTAACACTCCAGGGTGCGTTCCCGGCTGGGGGAGCTTTCCCACGTGGTCATTCGGGGACCAGGCTCTTTCTATCGATGGCTCATCTCTCTGGGGCTCTGAGCCTTGCACACTCGTCCAGTGGATGGGGAAGGAGAGGGTTGGAATAAATGCACCCGAGGCTTAACGGGCACACAGTGCTGCCCCAGGGAGAGCTGGTCTCCTGCTCCCCCCGAAAGGCTGGTGGGCCTGGGGGGGTGGTCCCTGGCTGGACAGTACTTCTGAGCAACAAGTCCTCCTTGGAGGAGGGGGCCAAGCCTTGGGAGGGCAGCTAGCCATGGGAAGGGAGTGCAGAGAGAGGAGGGAGCAGAAACTCGCCGTTTCCATCAAGCTCTGAGTGTCACTAAAAAAAGCACCAAATCTGCCCTAACCGGTTTGGCTCAGTGGATAGAGCATCGGCCTGCGGACTCAAGGGTCCCGGGTTCGATTCCGGTCAAGGGCATGTACCTTGGTTGCGGGCACATCCCCAGTGGGGAGTGTGCAGGAGGCAGCTGATCGATGTTTCTCTCTCATCGATGTTTCTAACTCTCTATCCCTCTCCCTTCCTCTCTGTAAAAAATCAATAAAATATATTTAAAAAAAAAACAAAAAAAAAACACCAAATCTTCCATCAGGTTTGACCTGTAGACTTTGTACGTGTCCCAGTCCAACCCTTGTGCCCTGGGATCAGGAGCTGAGGGCCTGGTGTGGATCATTGCCACTTCCACGATGGTTTCCCCAAAGTTTGTCTTGGCACCCATCACCACCACCCATCACCACCACACATCGCCACCACCCATCACCACCACCCATCACCACCACACGCTACTGGGAGTAAGCTCCATGTAGAGAGTCCATTTGTCTGATTCATCACTGTCCACACTCCTTCATCCCAAGTTCCTAAAATAGTATGTGGTACCTGCAGGTGTAGGTGGTTGTTGTGGCCATCTTGGAAAGCATAGCATCTCCTGTTCTTCTGCAGTGACCTTGCCACTCCCACATCAAGTCCCCTCCCCCTTCATCTCCCCTCCCCCAACAAGTTCCCTCCTCTATCAAATTCCCTCCCCCAACAAGTTCCCTCCTCTATCAAATTCCCTCCCCCAACAAGTTCCCTCCTCTATCAAATTCCCTCCCCCAACAAGTTCCCTCCTCTATCAAATTCCCTCCCCCATCAAGTCCTCTCCCCCTTCATCTCCCCTCCTCCATCAAGTCCCTTCCCCCATCATCTCCCCTCCCCTGGAAACTAGGCTGGTCGGTCTGCTGACTTTTCTACCAGTAGAATTTGGCAGAAGAGACCTTTTGGACGTTTGAGACTAGACCATAAGAAGCCTTGTAGCTTTCATCTGCATCTCGCGGGACTCTCCCTCTCAGAACCCCGCTGCCATGTTCTGAGAGGCCCAAGCGACATTGGAGACGTTCCACTTGGCAGCCATGTGAGGGCGCCCTTGTGGGCATCCGTCCCAGTCAATCCCTCAAATGACAGTAACTTCAGTTGACATCTGACTGCAACTGCATGAGGGACCCCACAGGAGAACAACTCTTGTGACCCCAGCTCCACATTCTCTCTGCTGCCCACTCTTGCCATGGAGCCCCCGGCCCAGGCTGAACCATCGCCACCAGCCCTGGCTGCATTTGTACGCTCTAGGAGGCACCTTTTTCCAGCAGCTCTTTCCTCATCCCCAGTGCCCTGATGATTTTATTGAACCTTCTCTTTCACCATTGTCAGACACTCATCCCATATAATAGAAGGCTAATATGTAAATTGTCCCCTGGGAAGTTCGACCGATTGGGAGTTCGACCGATTGGGAGTTCGACCGCTTGCTATGATGTGCGCTGACCACCAGGGGGTGGTGCGGAACGAAGGAAGGCCCTGGCCGGCAGCCGGGGGGGAAGGAAGGCCCCGATCGGCCCTGATCGCCGGCCAGGCCTAGGGACCCTATCCATGCACGAATTTCGTGCACCAGGCCTCTAGTTGTAGTATAATTTTCAGGAGGTAAGGCAGGATTTCTGGATTCAGAGATTAGTCTGTAGAAAACGAGCATGTCTTGATCTGAAAAATACATTGGGTGGTTTTAGGATCATTGAAAGAAGACACAAAAGTAGGTTCTCTTCTTTTTCTCCCAAGTCCCTGGATATTGTCAGCTTTGCTTGACTTCATCCTGATGTCCCCTCTGCCTGCCACGGGCCTTCTAGAAGCCCAGGCCCTGATGGCTCTATTTGCAGCCATCACACCACCTTGGTGTATGTGTCAGGGTGACAGCCCTCCTCTCTGGGTGGTGACTGGAAGCGGCCTTGTGCCGATGAATGCTCCAACAGTGGGACGTACAGGTTGGTTGATTGCTTTGTGTGCCCTGCTGTCTCGCCAGAGTTCACATTCAGAACCACATTCAGGGGTCGGGGAGGTGGGCACCCCGACCCCTCAGTGACGGAATTGCCAAGCCTTCCGAGTTGGTGCAAAAAGTAGGAGGGAGAGATGATCAGTTAGGACCGACTTCCCTTTTCCGTCCTTCATGGAACCTGACTTGCTGAGCAGCACCCTGTCTGGAGCGGGGATGCTTGGAGGTCCCAGGAGTCTGTGACCTTGTCCTTCACCTGATTACCCAGCGGCTCCTGCAGCACTTGGGGACAGGGGGCTTGCCCCGTGTGGATGCCCACCCTTGGGAACAGGGCTGGGCCAGGCTCGACGGAAGTGGGCATGGTTTCTGTCTGCTCCCAAGCTCTGGATAGGAACAATGCCATGATCCCCAGTCCTCCCTTACTTCAATTCTCATCCTCTCCCTCCTTATAAATTAGAATGTTTTCCTTCATTTGGGGAAATCATATCCATTTGTAATGTTTTTAAATGCAGAATGCAAACTTCGGCGAGTAGTTAAAAATGGAAATCCAGATGGGAAATTACTGTAATTGTAACATTATTATTATTTTTACTGTAATCCTACCTAAATTTTTGTTCAAAAACAATCATTAAGGACACTCGGATCAGGTGATGTTATTTCAGTAGAAATTCAGATTATTCTTCATATAATTTTTAAAATTACTCTGAGCCATAAATAGCCCCTTAATACACACACCGTGTAAGTCATCAGTGATGCCTTTTCCACAAAATCTGTGAATGCTGCTAAGTTTTAAATGGTGGGTAGAGTGGGAAAGGAAGTAAGTTATACTCCATCATTCCAGGCTCTTCTGCTTCTGGACAAATTTCCTGGCCTCTTCCACTCAAAAGAATCAAGGTTCAGTTAAGAGATACTGTGAGACCTGAGCTGTGGGGTAACTCCCCACTGAAACACCAGACAGCATGAGCGACAAGGGGGTGGGGGAGGTGGGGACAGTGAGTGGCCTGCAGGGTGGGGAAGGTGGCCAAGTTCTGAACTTGACCCCAGATAGGGTTATAAATTGCCCTGTTCTCTTTGTAAGGGGTGAGAAGATGTGGGTTCATCTTTTGGTATCACTCTCCCAGCCAGCCGTTTCTGCCTGACTCCGGGGGTGAGGGGTCTGTCTGGGGGGGGGGGCGGGGCGGGGGTTAAAGGTTAATCCTGGCTGTCCCACATTGGCATGAGTGGAAAGCACTCTTCCCAACCCCACTGCCCGAACAACGCAGTGTGCAAAGGTCGGTGATCCTCAGAGCAGGGTCTGTGGCTTAACTGGGAAACCTAGTGGGCCCCCTGCCAAGCCAGGGCCAATTAAAACAAAGAAAAAAAAAACCCTGCCTGGATCTTGTGGGCAAGTGGTATACCTACGACTAGCTCCCAAAACTTCATTTGCAGAAAGGGTTTCTGTTACCTGAGCTAGCTATTCAGGCTTGCTTTGCTAATATTTTAAATTAATCTCAGAGAGGAAGGGAGAGGGAGCAAGAGGTAGAAACATCAATGATAAGAGAATCACTGATTGGCTGCCTCTGTCTGTCTGTCCCCCACTGGGGATCGAGCCCACAACCCCGGGCATGTGCCCTGACTAGGAATTGAATGGTGACCTCCTGGTTCATAGGTTGATGCTCAACCACTGAGCCACGCCGGCCGGGCTGCTAAGACTTTTTATTTGTAACCTAAAAAGTCGTGAGCTTCTGGAATTGGAGGGCCCGAGTCAGGATTCTGTAAGAAGCGGCTCTGACTTACATGTGTGGAGCGCTGGAATTTTCTGGACTTGGAGGAGGCGTGCTTAAGGAGTAACCTTCTGTTCGCTGTGTGGAGAGGGTCCCGGTGTTCCGTTGCTGCTGGTCTTGCTTTTAATTCACCAGCCAATCGCTGATGGTGCGGCTCACTGCCTGGCTCCGGTAGGGGGTGGTCGCACCACGGGTACGCGCAGCCACGGCTGTGTGCTGGCTTTTTCACGCGCCCGTGGGTAGCCTGAGACTCGTGTATGTTTCCATTTGAGTAAGTGATACTCCTGCCATCCTCACCCCCTTCCCAGGGGTGGGGACCGATGAGGTTGGGCGGGCCCAGGTGCTCTGCCAGGTGTGAAAAGATAAACAGAAAAATGAACGGTGTGGGAACCCGGCGCCTGGACAGAGACCAGGGTGCAGAAACCCCACGGAGGGGAATGGGGACCAAACCTAGGAATGTGACTTTCTGTGTCATCCCACAACCTCATGTTGTATTTAAAAACACACCCGCCGCTGCTTTGTTGTAACAGTCAATGTACCTCTAGGGCGTCTGCGGCCCTTGACCTGCAGTGGGGCAGGGAGTGTACAGAGCGTGCCGTTTCGTATTCCACGCCTTCATTTCTCCTGTCTTCGGTGGTCGGGATTTTTCTTGTTTGTGCATCTGTTGAGTGGGGATGCCATGTCGACAAACCTGGTGGGGGCATTCGAGTCCCTTCCTGAATCTGCTGTCACCCCTCTGCTCATGGCGCTCCCCGCCCTACCACACACCCTCTTTTTTTGTTTGTTTGTTAATCCTCACCGGAGGATATTTTTAGAGAGTGTGAAAGGGAGGGAGGGAGGGGGCAGAGAGAGAGAGAGAAACATCAATGTGAAAGAGACACATCTATTGGTTGTCTCCCCCATGTGCTCTGTTGGGGCTGGGTGGGACCTGTAATCTAGGTACCTGCCCTTGACTATGAATGGAACCTGAGGATTTTTGGTTCCCGAGCCGACTCTCTATCCACTGAACCACACTGGCTAGGGCCCACACACCCTCTTTTTAGAAATTAAAAAAAAAAGCTCCACCTGAGGATGTGTTTGTATTGGTCTCTTAGAGAGGAAGGGAGTGTGAGAGAGAAACATTGATGTGAGAGAGAAACATTGACAGGTTGCCTCCCGTACGCACCCCAGCTGGAGATCGAACCTGCAACCTTACGGGACAACGCTCCGACCAACTGAGCCACCTGGCCAGTGCCCGCACACCCTCCTTTTACCAGGATAGAGATGAGGATCAGAGACTCGCTCTAACGCATGGGGTCTCAGGGCTCCACCTCCAGAGGTTCTGATGTGGACGAGCCTCCGGTTCCTGCCTCTAAGGCACTCAGGGCGTTTTCTCTCGGTCTGGTGAGAAACTGGGAGGACAGCAGACATGCTCCTGACCTGAGTTGTGACGGCTGGTAGAGTCTTCTATAGAGAAGCATCAGGAAACGGTGAACACTGCGCACCTCCTCATGGTAATTCACCCAGCCAGTTCCATTGCTCGGAGGCTGTGGGATGGTGTGAAATCCATCCCAGTGGCGAATCCGCAACGTGCCCTTGGAACGCAGAGGCATCGTTCTCAGAATCCCAGGGAGAAAGCCTCCCTCTGTGCCCGGCTCCTCTGCCCCTCCTGGCGGCTCCCGGCTGGGCGGCTTGGCGAGGATCCCTGAGTCACCATGTGGAGTGGCCATCTGTGCGGCTGCTTGAGCCATCTCGGCCTGGAACTATTTGGGTGCCCGTGTGTGTCTTGAAAACAAGCCTGCGATGAGCCCAATGCAGCTCCCTGATGCCCAGCCCGGCGCTCTCTCCTGTTCCAGAAGGAGGGGAGATTGTGCGTGAGAGCAGCTGCCCAAGTGTCCTGCAGGAGGCGATGTTCTGAGCTCAGAGGGGATTTAAATTGGCAAGGGGGAGGGAGGGGGGTGGAGCGGGCAGGAGCAAGGCGTGGAGGTTGGAATGGCTGGAGGTTGTGTGCAGGACAGTGGTCAGGCCGGGATGCGGGCCCTGGGAGACAGCCGCCAGCGCGCCTGGGACGGTCCCCGCAGGGCCCCGTTTGAGGGGAACGAGGCCGTCGCTGAACATTCTGTCTGCGATTACCTAACGGTGAACGTCAGGATTTAATAAAAGTAAGAGCCCATCTGGCAGTGAGGCTTTTGCTACCTATAGTATGCTTCTCACCCTAAAGATAGAAGCAAGTGACATATTGATATTTAGAGTTCCTAGAATAAGTAGGATTTCCTCCAACTCGGTCCTGAGGCAGAAAACTTGACGCAGGTCAGCAGGAGCCCAGCCCCACCCCTCACAGCTGCTCTTTGAGACCCAGCCATGCAACCCAAGCAGGGGACACGGGGCCAACCCTGAGTAGGAGCCCCCGTCACCCCTCCTCCATCACAGCCTCGGCACCTGGGCCCCGCCGGGCTCCAGGCTGGGCCAGGAGGAGGACAGGCCACTGCTCTTACCCCTTTTGCATCCACACATCCAATCTCAGCCTCGTTTCTGTTTTTTAAACATCCCCGGCGTTGGCATCTTCAGTTGGTATAAACATTCACCTGGGCCATTGTGGCTGGTACATTGGTCATTGGAAGCCAGTTGGCAACAGAGAGGTGGTCCAGTGCCTCATCCCCGGGGACAGCAGGGGCCACCGAGGGCGTCTGAGGAGTGGCCTGGCATGACTGCAGCAGGGCTAAGGGGCTAAGAGGTGAGGCTGGCAGCAGGCATTGCACGGGGAGCTGGGGAAGTGGGCGTGTAGGAACCGTTTGGGAAGAAAAACTGGTAGGACTGTTGAAGATGGAAGGAGGGAGGGGGAGGAATCCAGCCTGGGCCAGCCTCCGAGGCCCCCTCTTACTGGCATCTCCTCCTCCTCCCTGCAGCTTCCCTCGTCCTAAGAAGAAGCCTGTTGGCCTCAGTGCCTTGCTTCCCAGGCCCCCGAGCAGCCCGGGGCTGCTGGGATAGGTTCCCTCACATCCGTCTCTGCACCTGGCGGTCTCAAACACCCCCTTGCGATGCTGGCTCAGGTGGGACAGGGTCATTGCTGCTGTGGCTGGGGCACGCTGGCCGAGCAAGGTGCAGAGACTCCCCATCGAGGGAGACGGCTGTGCTCGGTGGAGCTGCACAGGAGGGACACTTGTCTTTCCCGCAGGGCGGCGCTCTCACTCCGTGGCCGCTTCTTTCCCACGGTGAGACCCTCCCGGGCAAGGGCCGTGCGACCCCCTGGTGACTGTACCGTGTTTGAGGATGATCAGGTGGTCGCCTTCCGAGGGCTGCCAGCGAGACTCGGGATCTTAATGAACGATCTTCACAACCCAGTCCTGCGGAGCCTGGTTAGAGGACGTTGACATGCCAGCGCACGCGCGAAATACCCGGGGAGAACACTGTTCATTTATTCCGGCTCAATCGATCTTAAAATGCGTTTTCAGTAGGGAACAGAGTTACCGAGACCCGGGTTCTGGGAAAAGAACATGTTAATTTCACACCCACAGAGTTAAAAACATCCCTCCGTGGGGTCCAAATGGCGGTCAACTTGCTTACGCCGCTGGACCTCACCTGGATTCTGACACCTACTAGGCAGGGATGAAGTGTTCCCACTTGGCAGGAGGAACACAAACAGATCTGATGTTTCTTTTCTCCAAGAAGAAGGGTGAGGACAAATATATCTCGGAGACGCGAGGAAAAGGCAGTTGGATTTTCACAGAATTTGGGTACAAAATAACCTGATGCTACTGTTACTTGAGAACCGCTGTGTCATACGCAAGGTGTCGACTGAGGTAGGATCGGTATTTCATGGCGTGAAATCTTTGGAGCATCTTTAGCCACCTCCATCCACCTTGATGATGGAGAGATGGGAGCCGGTACCCCCAGCACGTTCTCCCGGGGAGAGCTTTGATCGCGTTCGTTAATTGATTGCAGTGCAATGTATTCGTGGCAGAGGTGGTTGGAGAAGAGAGTTGAACGCGGCCTGAAGAAAGCTTTGCAGAGAAGGAGAATGTGCCTCCTTTGGAAGCCGGGGGTCAGGGAGGAGCGGAGAGTGGGTGGGGCACGGTTTTCAATAAAGGACCAATATGGGGGAACAGGTGGCGTCCTGCTAATGATCTGTAATTATGGTGCCTCGATGAATGGGGGGAAATCAGATGTTAGCTCAGAGCTGGGGGGCACACACCTGCCTATCTACCCCCCCCCCCAGAGGACGGGCCAGCCAGGCTTGAGTAGGAAGCTCTGGCCACAGCCACCTCCTTGGGGCCACACCCCAAGGGTGGGGGCTCCTTTTACTCGTGGTTTTGAACCCCGTTCATCAGGACCACCCCTGCCTCCCAGGGGTACATTGAACTGATGCCTCTGAGCACGTCATCATCTGTAGCACGAGGGACCACGTCCCGAGTAGCTGCAACGATGAGAAGTTGATCGGTTGGTTCCCTCTGGCACAGCAGTTCTCAACCTGTGGGTCGCGACCCCTTTGGCGGTCGAACGACCCTTTCACAGGGGTCGCCTAAGACCGTCCTGCCTATCAGATATTTACATGACGATTCATCACAGCAGCAACATGACAGTTATGAAGTAGCCACAAAAATAATTTTCTGGTTGGGTCACAACATGAGGAACTGTATTTAAAGGGCCAGAAGGTTGAGAACCGCTGCTCTGGCAGGAAAGCACCCTGAGGACGGGGTCCCCTGCTTTCCTTGCCTTTTCTGGTTTGTTTCTGCCCGCACTGGCGTGCAGCCGGAGACGCAGACTTCGCAAATGCAGGAGAGTAAGAGCTTTTGTCAATACTCTTGATGCCTGGTGTACACAGTGTGTTTGAAGAGTTATCGGCTGAGGGAAGGAGACAAATCTCCAATCCCATTGGTACTTTAGCCGGTCCCTGCTGGGGAGCAGACATCGGGAACTGGGAGAGCGGGAGCCTTCGTGGAGAGGGTTGTTTTGAAAGCATCCCCGCTTCATGGAGAGGGAGGCAGTCCCACGTGGTGGGGCAGGAGGGCAGGAGGAAACAGCGAAGAGAAGAGACACAGCCTCGTCTCACGGTCTCAAAAGGGAAAGCCAGAGTTATGAGCCAGCAGCGCCTGCAAATGAAGCAGCAAGAATTCCTTGCTCCCTCTTATGTGCCTGGCGCTGTGCTAGCAGCTGTCGGCGCCAATGGGAAAATGAAGTACTGTCCTCAGGGAACTTGAGCTCCAGGTCTGCGAACAGATGGCCCCAGGCAGCTGTGCAGGTTTGTGCACTGCACAGCCCTAGGGGGCGCCACTCAAATCATAGACTGTGGACTGGACTCTGAATTATAACAGCATTCCAATACATGGGAGCAACACGTCTTGAGGAAAGGCCACCTTTTTCTAATTCTAGACACCCTGTGGGCTAGAATGGCCAGAAAGTGGAGGTGGAAAGAGACACAGTGGCAGTACAGTGTGACAGTGGCCGGAGTGGATCTGTGTGCAAAGACAGGAGGACTTAGCAGAGGACACCCCATGTACCTGAGCGTCATGGAAAGCCTCACAGAGGGCGGTTCTTGGGAAGACCATCCCCCTGAGCGGTTTACATAGTGATAGTTCTATAGTGGCAAAGAGATTGTGTTCAACACCCAGGCTGCCTGCGTTCAAATCCCAGATGTGCCCTGTACTGTGTGACCTTGGGCAAGTTACCTAACCTCTCTGTGTCCTATGTGAGTTGCTGCTGACTCCTCAGTTCCCCAGGACTTGTGGCCGGGCCGGTGGTTCTGTAGGGATGAAGCATGGGGAGCAGAGAGGCATCACGGTCCTGTCCGTGTGGCCTGATAGACTCACGCCCCTCCCCTGCTAATGATCTGTAACTATGGTACCTCGAGAAATGGGGAAAAAATCAGATGTTGACTCAGAGTTGGGGGACACTCCCACCTTTCCTGGGTGCAAACCAAAGTTCAAATTCACCCGCTTATGACAAAGCTCATTCTGTTTTCCTCTAAACACAATGCCCGTAACAACATACGCAATTTTGGGGGTGACTGGGGAGAGGTCAATGGGGGGAAAAGGAGACCTATGTAATACTCTATGTAATACTTTAAACAATAAAGAATTAAAAAATATATGTGCAAATGCATCTAGGCCCATTGCCTGATTTCCTGGACCAGGGGCTGATAAAAGCGATGGGTTCCAGACATTTAAGCTCTTCATAGTTTGCTGATTGTGTTCGGCCGTCATTTAACTGTACTCTTGGTTCAAGGTACAAGGGCAAAGCTGTTGAACAAAATAAATGTTTGCTGCAGTAAGTAAACCGTATGCCATAAGCAAGACATAAAATGGTTACCCTGGCGTCTGAAAATACCCGTGCGAGGTAGGCAGGGTTATTGAGTGCTAAGTGTGGTCACGACTTAGCTTCGTGTGGCCACCACCTCCTAACTGTGATGGTCCTGACATATACTGGGTTACATATCTCAAGTCTAAACTTTTTCCTTCCCTGAGTGTGCATCCTGGGGGACGGCCACGAAGGACATCCAGCCCTTCACATCACCCACCCACAGGGCGGTCCACGTGCAGGGCGGTCCACGCGCAGAGTCGTCCACGTGCAGAGTCATCCATGCAGAGTGGTCCACGCGCAGTGATCAGATCACAGAGGCAGATGCTTCAAGATATGAGAGTCGTGTGCTTGAAAATGTTATTTCCTTGAAGGTTAGTTAGGAGGCCGATCACAGCAGTAACAGGGCAGCCCCAGTCTCAGCAGCTTCCCCAGTAGAAGGTTGTCTTTCACTCTCACACAATCCAATTTGAGTGTTGGGCAGGGAGCCTTCCAGGCGGTGACGCAGGGACCCAGGCTCCCTCCATCCCGGCTCTGCCATCTTCACCAGGGCCCCCATGGACGGGGAGAGAGCGTTGAAGAGGCACACCTGCTTCTGGAGCACTTTGGGGCAGAAGTGGCTCCCAGCCCCGTGGTCTGGCTGACAAAGTCCTCGGGGGCAGTTCTCCGGGGCGGCGGCACCTCCACCCTGTGGAAGGGGAGCCCCCTCTGTCCCCAGGCGGTCATGAGCGCTAGCCCCCTCCCCTCCCCACTCCCTAGCATTAGTTCAAAGCGGCTGACTCTGTCAGGCTCGAAGAGCACTAATTGGGGTTGAG
>NW_005872320.1:60620-61561 GCF_000147115.1 Myotis lucifugus | reverse complement strand
GTAGTGATGAGGTGTTGACCGCCTGTATACAAACCCAACTTTCCCACTTGCTGTGTGACTGTGGGCAAGTTACCTAACCTCTCTGTGCTTCAAACACAGCTAATGCAGAAATGTCTGTAATATCTCCGGAGTGGTGTGTGCCCAGCCAAGCAGACCAGGTAGACCAGTTAACCCTTCAATTGGGAGTTACATCCCGTCCAGGGAAATGACAGGATTTAAGAACAGGGCTTAGGAGCTGTTTGCATTTGCAATAAAGGGCAACATATGAACCCGAGTGGAAGCTTTTCTATCCGCCCCTGAGTGGTCAAGATGAGGAGCCAGGAGCTGTTTTAGCACAGGCCTCCCCTCAGCAGTGTCTTGCATTAAGACTGATAACAGCATTAGAACCAGTTTGCAGGGTAATTGAATACACACACACACACACACACACACACACACATACTAGAGGCTTGGTGCATGAAATTCGTGCAAGGGGAGGGGTTGTCCCTTAGCCCAGCCTGCACCCTTCCAATCTGGGACCTCTTAGGGGATATCCGACTGCCAGTTAGGGCCTAAACCGTCAGTCGGACATCCCTCTTACAATCTGGGACTGCTGGCTCCTAACCGCTCGCCTGCCTGCCAGCCTGATCATCCCCTAACAGCTCCCCTGCTGGCCTGATCACCCCCAACTGCCCTCCCCTGCCAGCCTGATCACCCACAACAGCCCTTCCCTGCCAGGACCTGCCTCCTCCACGCCAGGCAGAGCCATGGGACCCCCAGGCCTCACCACACGGAGCGGCCTCTGGGCCCCACCTTCCCTGTGCATGTGGCCATCTTGTGACAACATCACGTGTGAGGGTGCGAGGACCATCTAGGTTTTTATTAGTATAGATTTGTTGAGGTGGGGTGCGGTGGGCAAAGTTCCTAGTGTGGATGCAGACAGAAGTGATTGCCAATGAACC
>NW_005872320.1:59292-60368 GCF_000147115.1 Myotis lucifugus | reverse complement strand
TTTTTTATGGGACACATAAAAGCTAAAGTTACGGTGCAAAACTGACAACAGTTGACGCATTGAGAGCGCACAAATAGCGAACGAAATGATTCTTTAGCAGTACTTTTTTTTCTTAATTGATTTTTTACAGAGAGGAAGGGAGAGGGATAGAGAGTTAGAAACATTGATGAGAGAGAAACATCGATCAGCTGCCTCCTGCACACTCCCTACTG
The DNA here is from genome assembly GCF_000147115.1 of Myotis lucifugus. Classification (NCBI taxonomy): domain Eukaryota; kingdom Metazoa; phylum Chordata; class Mammalia; order Chiroptera; family Vespertilionidae; genus Myotis; species Myotis lucifugus. The sequence goes on along the minus strand of NW_005872320.1, from coordinate 60,156 downwards.
GGGATGTGCATGCAACCAAGGTACATGCCCTTGACCAGAATTGAACCTGGGACCTTTCAGTCCGCAAGCCGACACTCTATCCACTCAGCCAAACCGGTCAGGGCCGAAATGATTCTCGATGTTTGCGATTCCGTTGCTTCGCGTTATCAGCAGTGCCTGGACCAGAGTGGGCATCGGTTTGAAAACAGGTGTTGACCAAAACAGTTATTCATTTCTGCAGATTTTTTTACGTTTTGAAAATGAACTGTGTGCTAATACAACTGACTTTATACTCATTCAAAGTGTGTATACAATATTTGGGTCACCCTCTATTTGTCTCACCCCTTCCGTTGTTCTGAAGCAGGTTAATCTTGACCTGTCCTCCCAACAGGAAGTCTCCCCGGGGGGAACATTTATTGAGAGCAGAAATATTTATGGAGCATTTTCCTCACGGTGAGGCCCTCGGGAGCTTTGGTTCCGGTGTGTGAATTACAAGCCACCATCCTCAGGGCGGAGGGGAATATCCCAGGGGCTGGAGTGTTCTGAGATAAGCTACAGGGAAGGGAAACTGGCCCGAGGACATCTGGCTCAGTCTTGGGGTGCAGGGGGTGAGCCGAGTGTGAGTGGGGCTCTGACTGGGGTTTCTGTGCACAGGGCTGGGGCAGGGGCAGCGCGGCCTATGGGAAATGGCCCCTGGGCCAGTGCTGAGTGATGGTCAGGGCTCCTCCGCCTCTGGGTCACTGAGTCCCCAGCAGCCCCAGCAAAGCTGGATGTCAGCCAACTCCCAGTCCCTAAAAGAGGCGACCAGTTAGGAATGGGCCCTGGGGGTGGGGGAGTGGGACTGGACCGTGTTGGGTGGGGAGGTTGCTGGCAACTGGGAGCCTT
>NW_005872320.1:57818-58684 GCF_000147115.1 Myotis lucifugus | reverse complement strand
TATCAATGGACCTGGACAGTTCAAATCTGTGTGGTTCAAGGGTCAACTATATTACCAGCCCCGTGTGGCCCCTGTATCCCCTTCTAGGCATCCCTACCTCACGCCCTATCCCCATCCCCAGGTTAGGGCAACCACTCGCCTGACTCATAACAGCAGGGGTTCATTTTATAAGGGCAGCTTTCGAAGGTAAGAGTCCACAGACACCCACAAGTGTGGTGTCATCGGCTGCACAGAATAGCAAACGTGTTCTGAGCCCTCGCTGTGTGCTGGGCCGTCTTCCACGCCTTTGCACAGACCCTCGGGCACCAGCCTCTGGAGGATTCTGAAAGGAAGGGACTAACAGGAGGCCTGTCTTACAGATAGGAAACCCCGGCACAGCCAGTTCAGAGCCTTGCCCTTAGCAAGCGGTGGAGCAGGAATTTAAGGCTGCGGAGGCCCACTTGCCCACATGGCCTGTGGGTGACGGGGGAGGGCACCGGTCCTTGGAGGTGCCGTATGGTCCCTGAGAAAGCAGGGTGACCAGAAGCAATTGTGAATCTAGGAATTGGGTTACGAAACTATAAATGCAGCCCAAAACAAGGGCCTACACACGCCTGACGCTTGCACACGTGGGAGGCGTGTTCATTTCGTGTTCACTCAATGCACGTGGGTTGGAGCATCTCTTAGGCCAGGGGTGGGGAACCTCTTTTCTGCCAAGGGCCATGTGGATATTTATAACATCAATCGAGGGCCATACAAAATTATCCACTGAAAAATTAGCCTGCTGATTTGGTGCAACATTTAATTAACTCACCCCTAGTGCCTTGGCGGGGCCAGACCAGATGATTTCGAGGGTCTTACACGGCCCGCAGGCAGGATGTTCCCCA
>NW_005872320.1:53671-57526 GCF_000147115.1 Myotis lucifugus | reverse complement strand
GCCCGCAGGCAGGATGTTCCCCACCCCTGTCTTAGGCAAACTCTGAGTTCTGTCCTCAGATGGAGAATCGCCTCTCTGGTCCGGTCCTTTCACATACAGATAAGGAGACCAGGTCCCAGACGGTGGAAGTGACTCGCCAGAGGTCACCTGTTCAACGAGTATCAGGGCTGGGACTCAGACCCCAGTGTGTGGACACCCTGTACAGTGCTCTTTCCATTCTGCCCTGCTCCCCCATTAATCAGCTTCTCCATGCACATGTTTCATGGAAACTCACAGTTGAGTTGAATATTCTAGAGCCTCTGTTGGGTCTCAGGCCGGGATCCCAAGCTGCCCACCCACATCCCCTCCCTAGTTGTGGAATCGGGGTGAGACTCCTCAGCAGAGCTCCGTGGCCCGATTACTCTCTCTGCCCAGGGAGCTGCTGCTAACAGCCAACATTTTCCATGCCCAGCGTGAGGCCTGCCCCTTTCCCAGTCATCTCTGGGACCAGGTAATTCCCTTCCTTCATTTAGGCTCTTACCCGAACACATTTATAGCCGGTGTCCCGGGAGCCCGCTGGAGCTGCCTCGGTTGTTTGTATGAGGCAGAAGCAGGTCCCTGAAGCTCATGGGTTTTCTGAGCACTCGGTCGGTGATGAAGGAGGAGGAGGAGGAGGGGGAGGAGAAATCCATTCCGCCTGCTGTTGCTTTTCAGAGAGTTGCCTCTAGCTCAGACTTCTTGGTGCCCTGGGGTTATGTGCCTCCATTCTGGCACCAGCAATTATTGAGCACCTACTGTGTTTAAGGGGCACTGTCTAGAGAAAAATGAGGTAGATGCAAATGCTCTTAGACAAGGCCATTTGTCAAACAGCCCTCGAAGGTGGGCACTTTGTCCCATGTGATTCCAAGGGCAAGGCCTCTGCCCTCCAGGGCTCCGTCCTAACAGCAGCCAGATGTCTGAGGACTTGGGTTGCAAGTCACAAGAGCCCAGCCTGGACGGGCCTGAGCAAGTGATGGGAAACAGTTCGCTCCTGAACTGGGAGGTCCAGGGTGGGCCATAGGTATGGCTGCCTCCAGGGGTCACCGGTGGCATCAGAATCGGCTCAGCTCTTTTTCATGCTGGCTTCCTTCCCTGGCAGTCTCTGTCTACACAGAGGCCCCGGAAAGTCAGGGCTTGCATGTGACCACGTTTGGGCTTAACAGAAAGAAACATCTCCTTCCTCCAAAGTCCCAGGGTTGACTCTTTGGACCATTCACTGTCTCTGAACCAACCCTGTGGAACCTGGGGAGGAACCGGCCCCACTCAAACCACACAGACCAGAACAGGGGAGGGTGTTGCCCGAGGAGGGCCAGGGTTCTAGGGGGCTGGCAGGACAAACAACAGGTGTCACCTTTATCAACTGCCTGGCACCCCAAGTGGCCAGCTCTGGGGTAATCCGGCTCTGACAGGCTGGCCTGCATTTGGGCCAGACGCCTCTGTCCTCTGGGGCACAGGGTGTATGGACACAAGTCTTCTGACCAGTGTCATCACCTGTCATCACAGTGCCCTTGTCACCCCAGCCAGAGGCCTCATGCTCCTCCCCCCGCCCTCCCCTCAGTCTTCCATCCCAGGGCTCAGGTGGCCACGGCCCTCATGCCTCTGTCCCTCCCTCATCACACCTTAGCCCAGCAACCTGTACCCCAGGTCCCTGAATGACATTAACAAGAATGCCACAGGGACAGGTTTCAGCAGAGCTTTAGTGGAATCCGAGAGAGGGAACAATTACGTCTAATTCAGAAAGGTCTCCATCTCCCCACCATCCGGAACGACATTTGTGAAACAGGCATCGGCAAGCGACAGCCCTCGGGCCAAGTCCAGCTCACCGCCTGTGTATAGATGGCCCGCGAGCTGAAACGTAGTTTCTAGGTGTTTAAACGGTCGGGGTAAACTTAGAAGAATAGTTGGTGACACGTGAAGATGATGTGGAACCCGTATTTCGGTGAACACGAATAAAGTTTTATTGACACCCGCCACGCCCATTTGTTTATGTTACATGTGGCTGCTTTCACGCCGCAGGGCGGAGTCCAGGAGCTGCGACGCAGACCATATGGCCTGCAAAACCTAAAATACTTACTCTCTGGCTCTTTACAGAAATAAGTTTGCCAATTGTTGGTTTAAAATGCGCTACTCCTGTCATTCCTGAGCTCACACATCTTCCAGGGCTCCCCGGGGTCACTGGGACACGGCTAGGTTCCTATCCCGCACTGAGGGTCCTCCTGTCTGGTTCCACCAGTATCTCTTTCCATTGTCCCCTCCCCTGGCTCCTCCCTCCGCCTTGGCTCCTGCAGCACAGAACTCCCAGTCTCCTGGCTCCCTCCCACCTTCCTGCCTCAGCATCCAGTTCTCCCTTTGCTAGAAAGCCTCTCTCCTCCTTCCTGGGGAGAAGCCAGGAAATCCTTCGGAGCCCAGCTGTCTCGTCTCCTGCTCTTCCCCCAGTCATCCTTTCTGAGTTAGACGTAATTGTTCCCTCTCTCGGCTTCCACTGGCGCTCGTAGAGACCTCTCCCTGCGGCATTTGTCTTGTTCACAGTCCACCACCAGCTACACATCTGTCTCCCCCTTCCCGGGTAGATTGCACACTCGGCCTGATTTATCCTGATTCCTTCGCAGCTTAAATCCTCCCGGCGGGTGGCGCTTGTCGGAAGGAATGAAAGTGGGGGCTGCTGCTGTTGCAGGGATAGAGCTGCGGGTTTAGAGGAACACACGGTGGGGCGGCGGCCCAGGCGCCTGGCAGGAGGGATCTAGGAGGCCGAGCCAGGCCGAGCAAGGAGGGGTTGTCTTTGCGCATGTTCCTGGCTAAGACGGTCGAGAGATGTGTCCTTGTGGAAGGACGTGGATTTGGGTTGAGTTCATGGGACTTTAAGGAGACAGTGGGGTACAGGGAAGTGGGGAGAATCAGAGAGCTTTCTGGCATGTTCCTAGCCACCCACTTTGGGTAGCGAGTTCTGTGGGCGGGGAGGATCTGTGTTGAACAGCAGGTGGGTCGGTAGCGACACCGGGTGTGAGCGGAGAGAGTGGGCAGGACTGAACCCCCAGGAGGCAGGCGAGGCAGGTGATAGGGTTCCGTGGACAAGGACGACAGCTGCCATTTAACTCACCTGACTCGCAGCCCAGCACCTCTCACCCCGTGTGTCATTTTGGGGGAAGGAGGCCGTCCTGTGCCCTGTAGGATGCTTAGCTGCATCCTGGGCTCTGCCCACCGGAGGCCAGGATCACCCCTGTCCCTGTTGTGACAGCCAGAACGTCCCCAGAGGTCACCTGGGCGGGAGGGGCACATGCCCCGGTGAGAACCACTTCCCCCGTGACGGCGTCGCTCACTTCCCGTGGTGGGAGACTGGTTTCTGCATTTGACCGGGACTCTCGTAATGCACTAGAAGGCTGCATGCCTGGACAAATGGTCTCGGGCTTGGGTGTCACGTGTCTAATTGTACGAAAAGTGGTTTAAATGCTTTCGTCTCACTCTCTCCTATCACATTGTCCCGGACCACATGCTAAGCACAGCTCTAGACCCCGAAAAATCGGAGAGCATTCTGTGCTCGGGGGGAAGTCGCCGTGGGCTCCGGGGTCTGTGTCACGTCCAGGCCCTGGATCCGATGTCTGTGGGTCACCTTGCGCAGTGACTTTCCCTCTGTGTGTGCCTACGTACTCGGGGTGGGGGTGGGGGGCATTGTTGGACCCACTGAGGAAGGTGATGACTCGCCTCTCATCGGACGAGTTTAGTGCTGATAGAGGGTACTATAGAGGTACACTCAGTGGAGCTGCTGTGCTCAGATCCCGTGGGCGCTGAGCGTACTCCCTGCTGCTCTAGTGTTTCACCCCTGGTCATTCCCAAGCTGCG
>NW_005872320.1:0-53233 GCF_000147115.1 Myotis lucifugus | reverse complement strand
TGGTGGCGGGGGGTGGGGGGGGTGAGAATTGAGAAGGGCCAGTGATTTCTGTGGTGTTGCCATTTTAACCTAAATATAAGGTGTAGTGCACGTGGTGGAGGATCTGGAGTATTGGGCAGGTAAGTCGAGGGGAGCGAGGCTGGCGGGACAGGGAAGCATGCAACGGAGCTGAGAAGCACAGTGGCCGGGGTCTCGCCGGTGACCTCACGCTCCCCTTCCTGGGAGGCAGTGGGCTGGCTGGGCGGGAGCTGAGGCCAAAGGAACTCGCTGGACTCCCAGTCCCGTGTGCGTGGTCCGAGTCTTTGCTGCCTCACGGATCTTCATTTTGTTGATGTTTTTGAAGAGGGCGGGAGGGTGATCCTGAGAAGAGGTCTAAGTGGAGAAAAGGCCACAGGTGCAGGTTCCGTGAGCTCCAGTGGTTCATCTTCCATTTTACTCTCTGACTTGATGAAATCTCCTGTTTGTAACAGCTAGTAACCCCCGCAAACCTCACAAGGCTTTGTGGAAACGAAGGAGCAAAGTAATTTTCCACCAGCTCCCGGAGGAAAGCCAAGAATAAAATCCAGGCCCTAGTGGCTCTTTGTTGGAAATGTTTTTAACAGAAGCGGAGGGTGAGGATTAGCATAGAACTTAAACAGAATGAGGCAGACTTTCTGTCCTGATCTAAGGAAAGAGGAATTGTGTGTCCAACTTACAACTGTCAGTCACTCTCCTCCCTGCATTTGGCATCCCGTGACCTTCTTCTCTGTGTGTCCGCCTCTCTCCTCATATGACCCTAATCCACTATGACCCCATTTTAGCATCTGCAGAGACCTCGTGTATGGCCTGAGTTGTGGCCCCTCAAAATCCATATGTTTGAAGCCCTAACCCGCAAAGTAATGGTATCTGGCTATAACACTTTTAGGGAGATAATTAAGGTTAAATTGTCAGAGGTCATAGGGTGACCCCTAACCTGATAGGACTGGTGTCTTTATACGAAGAGGAAGGGACCCCCGAAGAAGAGCCAGGAGGACACAGCAAGAAGGGGGCCATCTGCAAGCCCCGAGAGAGGCCTCCCCTGCTGCCATCTCGATTTTGGACTTCCAGCTTGCAGAACTGTGAGAAAATAACTGTCTGTTGTTAAGCCCCCTCCCGCAAGTCTGTAGCATTTTGTTACGGCAGCCCCAGCAGTCTAATATACCTCGTTTCTAAATAAGGCCCTGCTCTGAGGTTCCTGGTGGACATGAATTTGGGAGGGGGGGGGGACACCGTGGAACCCATCATGGGGGCATATTTAGCTTTCTGTGGCTGGTCTTGAGTTAGAAGCAGACACGAACAGTGGGGAAGCTGCGCCGCATGGACCACGTCCTGACCCTCTGGGCCAGTCGTTGTTGGGCTCTCTGGATAGGCCGTGGGTCAGAGTTCTGTTGTCCTGTGTGGTCTGGCCGTTGCCCGTTTGGATGTTCAGGCTCTCGTCATTCTGTTGCTAACCAGCTGTGATGCTGACTGAAGCCCCTGAGCTCTCTGCACTCCAGTGTTCTGCCTCCCCTTTAACGTGGGAGGCTGAGCGGTCCTCCGTGGGTGGGACCAGGATGCTCAGCGTCAGGGCAGGGAGAGAGGTGGGGACGGCAAGGATGGCGTAGGGCACGTTGCCCCAGGGATTTTGATCAGCCCATGTTCCTCCTCGGTGGAGAGCCATCGATTGGACCATGTGGCTCCTGGGGCCTCTTCCAGCCTTCAACTCCACGGTGGTTGCTCCTGGAGAGAGCGATCCTTCCGCTGGGTCTTCCAGTCCTACTTTTATTTTCCCTGTTACTTCATCTCTTTTGGAATGTGCTGAGAGAGAGAGAGAGAGAGAGAGAGAGAGAGAGAGAGAGGGAGAGGGAGGATTTTAAACTCCTTTTCATGCTGATTAAACCAACGACGTAAGAGAGAGAGCATTTTCAACTCCTTTTCATGCTGATTAAACCAACGACGTAATCTCATTGTTTTGACTCTTGCCTGGGACAGGAGGGTGGTGGTGAAAAACCTAGACATTCCCATTGTTGCCCGTGAAAGGTGCAAAGTTCTTAAGTTATCTCACATCACAGAATGGCGGAAATTTTTTTGCTCTTGGTTTCTGGCCCTTGGGTGGCTCCTACGACACGTAAGTGAAAAATGATAGAAATGTGAAGTTATTTAAATTACTTCCCAGCCTTCCAGTCTAGCTTTCATAGTTTCAGAATAAATGTCAGGGTTTAGAACGCGGGGTTATTTTTAACCAGGGTAGACAGCAAAGAGAGAATGGCATGTTTTGAGGCAATTTTATTCCTTTTTGAAGAATTCAGATCACAGTTTATATCCCCCGAAGAGCATCAGCTAATTGAAAGGTCTGCGAGAGCTGGGGCATCTAATGGGAGGGCGTCTCTGTTCAGCACCGAGCAGTGAGGTGGTGGGGACACAACCCTGCATGTCTCAGAACCCATAGAAGTGCACACCGCAAGGATGAACTTTACTGTGTGTAAGAGCTGGGTGGGATGAATGGACAGATGATCCTTCATTCATGCATGCATATGTTCATCCCTGTCCAAATGGGAAGTGGTCAGGTTGACAAAATGGTTTCAAGGACGTCAAGGAAGGCCAGTGACAGGTTCCTGCGGGTCCGTGGGTGAGTCCTAGGCTCTCATCGGAATTGGCCTAGAAGATGCCCTGTGGCCCTAGCGGGTTGGGCTCAGTGGATAGAGGCAGGTTGACAGCAGGGAGGGAGACCCTGGGAGTGAGGCGAGGGGTGTGTCTAGAACCAGGAGTGGTGGAGAAGCCAGTTCTGGGGCACTGAGGTCCAAAGGAAAGAATCCTGGGGCGGGGGGTGGGGGGGGGGGATGCGGGGAGGGGGGTGAAGGAGGGGGGAATTGGCCGCTGAGTGGTTTATAGCTTTTCCTCCCCTCCTCTCCCTGCTCCCCACCTTCACCCCATGAGAGGGGCAGTGCTGGGATCATCCCTGGCTTCCCGGCTGGGCTCCACCTGCAGACACGCCTCTTCTCCCCCACCCCTCGCCCCGGGATTTCTGCGGCTTATCGGTTTAGGCCTGACCTCGAAAGCCTCCTGTGCGCACCCTGTTGATTCCTCTTTGTCTCTGGTGGCGATTTGAGCAGCCGGCAGGCTCGGCGCCTCTAGACAGGCAAGCATCTCGCCCTTGAACATGGATGGGGCTTTGGATCTCAGCAAACCCCTGGAGAAGAGAAAAAAAAGGTTTCTCAGGAAGCTGGGATTTAAACCGAATCCACACCGAGGTGGTAACACAGCCCATCTTTCCTCACCCACTCTCTTCCCCACTAAACTGCCTTTACCTTCCCCACGAAACTGGCTTTACCTTCTCTTTTGCCTTCACAAACCAAGGCCAGAACGCGCACTGAGGGAGGAGTCTGTGAGTCAAGGTCCTTACAGCCTGACCGGCTGAGTGTCGTGCAGACGTTCCCTGTTGTTTAATCCCTGCAGCAGCCTGGCCCATGTAGGGGAGGGAATTGCCCTGAGGTGTTAAATAACTTGCCAAGGTCATGACAGGGATAAGGAGCAGAGGCACTTCCTGAACCCTAAGTCACCTGCTTCTAGGGACCGTGTGCTGAGCCCTGCACAGGCGTCTGCAGTGGAGTTGTTGCTGTTGGTGACAAGGAAGGGGGAGACAGAGTTCTGGCCGTGCATGCCCCATGGCCTGCACCCCCAGCACCAGTTTCCAGGGGGTTTGACCCCCTAAACTGGGAGTGCACTGGTCCCAGTTACCAGCTGCCACCTGGGGGGACAGAGTGGCCACCTGCCTGCTTGCAGCCTTTGATAGCCGGTAATGGTGACTGTTTCATGACCTCAAGTGGCCACAGGCCTCGGCTGCAGAAATAAAGGGACAGAGAGATTAAGGGACTCAGCCAGGGTCCCACAAGCCCCTGGGTAGTTGAGCCAGGACTCTCTCCAGGTCTCCTGTCGGCCAGTGCAGGGCGCTTTTCATTCGTGTTCCACCAGCCCCTGACCAGGGAGGGGAACACGGGGACCCCTGTGAGTCCTGGCTCAGGTGGCCGGGGGCCTTGAGCCGGTCGCTCTCCGCTCTGAGCCTCATCAGGAAAGCAGGAACGTTTTTGGCTGCAGTGCCTGCCTCACGGGGTCAGGATGTGTCCCGAAGACTTGGGTGGGCACAGAGGGCGAAGGGGCATTGGCAGCTGGCAGCGCTGCTGGTTACTCGCTGTCTTTGCTGGCAGATTAGGGCCTGAGCGGCATTTGCTCCCCTCCGCAGCCTGCAGCGTGCGCGTGGGGCTGCAGGGCCAGGCGCTGTGGCTGAAGCAGAATTCTGTTCCCAGCAAGGACAAAGCCATTTATAATCCATGTTCCCTCCCTGCCGGAGGCCAGAAGATAATGTCCTCGAAGCAACAAGGCAGCATTACTTTATTCTGATTTTCAAAGCATTCCCAGGACTGGATAAGTCACCAGCGCTCAGAACGCGGGTTTGGAGAACCAGGGGCGGTCTCGAGTTTTCATGGCAGAAATGCCTGTCGATCCCAGACAGTTGGTTACATCATTTCTCCTGGAAGCAGCGCGCCCTCCCTGAGCCGGCAGACCTTGGAGCGGATCCATGCCCTTGACCGGACAGAGCAATTCCGTTGCATAAATTTGGTTACAGAAAAAAAAAACCACACACACAAAACACCAGAAGTGAAAGAATCTATATTTCATTAAATTGCGGCTTGTTGTACAGTGGGAACGTTTTCTGGGTGTGTGGGGAGCAGATGTTTTCTGTGTCTTATTGGGAGAATCTAATCTTAAAAACCAGAAAAGTTTCCATATAAAGGAGAAACCATCACTTTCAGAGCTTGGGGCCAAATGACGTTTACAGAGAAGGGTTTTTTTTTCTGGGAGTTTATTTAATAAGCATTTATCAAGCGCCCGCCACGAACCAGGCCATTCTAGTTTATTTATGGGATTTCTGAAGGTAATGCAAGCATTCTAATAGGACAAGCTGATACATATTGTTAGTTGTATTAGTAGTTTACCATTGTTTATTCAATTGACTTTTAAGGTCCATTGAGGACCTACTGTGTGCAGCCCGGCCGAGGCACAGAGAATGCAGTGCAGGGCAGTGTGGATCCCTGATTTCTAGAAGCTCCCGGTCAAGCTGATGTGAGGAGGAAGGATGTTGGGGTGTGGGGTGTCTGACGGGGGACCCGCGGACACGAAGTACTTATCCATTGGTCATCTCGAATGGGGGGTGCGGAGGAATGATTCCTTCATTACCCAGGAGTGTTCCCGGGGCCTGAAAGGCAGACCTGGTGCTCAGACACCTTGTGAAGGGTCATGGGGTGTCAGGGATGGTACTGAACCCCAAGTGTTTGATTTCCGGCACAGAGGGCTCTGCACCTCGCAGGCTGCCCACCACCCCAGGTGATGAGAGTGACAGTGTCCACCCGGCAGGGACATGCTTGGGGCCAGAGGAGGGCCGACGCGTGGTGTGCGATGACCCAAGATGCTAGTGGAAGCACACCTGGCACCTGAGTGGACTTGAGGGGGCCCAGGGACCAGGGACCAGGGCCAGGGCTCTCAGCCCTCCCCCTCTCCCTTGCGCCACCTCGACCTGGGTCCTGCTCTAAGACCCACCCCTGAGCCTCAGCTCCCATTCAGCACTAACGCTGCCGTGTCCTCTTGTCTTCCAGCCATTCACGAGTTCCCCACAGACCTGTTCTCCAATACGGAGCGACAGCACGGAGCCGTCCTGCTGCACATCCTCGGTGTAAGTGGCCCTCACGGGGCGGGTGCTCCTATTGGGGGGGCAGGTGGAGCCTGACCGCAGAGCACGGCTGAGCCACGGCATGTCCAAGGTCATGTGCAGTCCTTGTCAAAGCCCCTGAGGGGGGCAGATGCTGGACCCCAAAGAAACAAAGTCAGGGATGTTAGGTGACGTGCTCCGAGTCACCTAGTGCGTGGCCCGAGCCAAGACAAGAATCTGGGTCACCTGGTGCCTCATTTTCTGCTTCTCTAAAATGGGTGTGACAGCGTCTTTCCCAGGCGCGTACGTGCGAGTGAATGTAGGCCGAGTGCAGCAGGCCTTGCCTGGCGCCTAATACGTGCTCTGCGCGTGCTTGCTGCCATGATCCCCCCAAATCTACCACCTTGCACGCTGTAGTGTAAAACTCCGGTGCACTTCTCAAACCTCCCCTGTACTGAGACGGGCCTGATGCCCAATGGTGGCGGGGAAGTAGCCACTCGAAAAGGAATCGTGGGTTCAAACCCACGTTATGGGTGAAAGTCGCTCGTCTCGGGTAGGGGTAGGCGAACCACAGCCTGTGGCCACCACCCGTGTTTGTACATAAAGTTTTATTGGAACACGGCCGTTCCATTCATTTCTGTGTTATCAGTGGCTGCTTCTGCTTCTGTGGCAGAGCCGAGGAGCTGTGACAGAGACTCCATGTCCGTGGAGCCACCGATAGTTAACACCAGGTCCCTGGGCAGGAAAGGCCTGCCAGCCCCATTGTGGTAGGAAGGTGGCCACCGGATCAAACACAGCACAGTTTCCTCTTGATTAGGTTCCCGACCGCTCAGCACCATCTGCTTATATATTTAAACCCAACCAGATATTAGTCTTTGCAAGAGATAATTAAGAAAGTAAAAGCTGGGGTTCTCACATTGGTAGCAGCCGCAGTGGGTAATGAATGAGTGAAGTTTTAATTAACAGGATGCGCCGTTAATGGAAATGAAGGTTAGAATGAAGATCGTCGGCAGATTTTGAATGACAGGCCTGTATATTATTTCTGTAATAGAGTTATGATCTTCCTAGTTTCTCTGTTTTGTTGTTTTTTTTCATGCACTCCCCCTTCTTCACTAAGAGAGTGTGAGTTCAGCCCTTAGTTTTTGTTTTTTTTTTTGTTTTGTTTTGTTTTTAATATATTTTATTGATTTTTTTACAGAGAGGAAAGGAGAGAGATAGAGAGTTAGAAACATCGATGAGAGAGAAACATCGATCAGCTGCCTCCTGCACGTCTCCCACTGGGGATGTGCCCGCAACCCAGGTACATGCCCTTGACCGGAATCGAACCTGGGACCTTTCAGTCCGCAGGCCGACGCTCTATCCACTGAGCCAAACCGGTTTCGGCAGCCCTTAGTTTTGTTGCTCTGCCTCACGCTTGGCATTGCCGAGACAAAACCTGAGGAATTTTACAGGAACCCTTTAGAGCAGGGATTGCCAGACTGTGGCTGGAGGGCTCATTCCAGCCCACCTCCTGTTTTTATAAATAAAGTTTTATTGGAACACAGGCACACCCATTCCATGGCTGTTTTACAGCAATAAAGACCTTGAAGCCTAAAATACTTGCTATCTGGCCCTTTAAGAAGAGGTTTGCTGACCCCTTTTTTGGAGGAAGAGAAAGCCCCAGCCGTAGAGCCAGCTTCAAGTGAGGGGAGCAGTAGCCCCTCCTTGGCCCCCCCTTTCTCTCCGGTGTCTGAGATCTCAGGGGAGCGAGAGGCTCCGGCCTCGCGGAACACCCTCTGCCTGGGAGACAGTGTTGGGGGGGGGGATTTCTGGGGGTGTCAGTTCAAGTCAGGATCCTGAGATTTGTAGTGGGGTCTCTGCCACCTCACTCTTCCTTTTTCTGCACCCCCAGTATTTGTTTCATTTTGCTTCCTCCCAAAGATAATCAAATCCAGGGACAGCCACACCTGGACGGCGGTAGACACCTGCCCCGGGTGCCTCGGCCACAGCGGACGTGTCTCCCGTTTATTTGGTCGTAGTTAGTAACTGTGAGGTTGTCGGAGTGTCACGCTGTTGTGGGTGGAGCAGCCCGGCTGGTCCCCCTTTGCGCACAGGCACTCACATCACATTTTCTTTGCGGAGAGAAGTGGCTCTTCCCAGTGCTGAGGGTAAAGTCTCATCTCTTTTCTGTGGGTCCTCATCCTTGCCTCTCCCTCCAGCCTCCCCTCCTCCATTTCCCACCTCACTCTCACTGTGTTCTACCTGCACCAGGGACCTTGCCGGTCCTCACATGCATCAAGCGCACGCCTGCCTCAGGACCTTTGCACGTCCTCTTCCCTGGCAGTAAGAGATACTGTATTGCCCATTTGTTTGTCCCCCACGAAGCTAAGTGACAAGAGGCAGAGGCTTTTATTGGTGTCCTCACCGTGCGTCCCCGATGCCAAGCATAGTGCCTGGCACCGAGGTGAGCTCAGTAGAGCTGCGTTGGGTGGACAGGGCAGGTGAGGGGTGTTGGATGGAAAGCCATTCTGAAATGACTGATCTGTTCTCACTCTGTCATTAAACAGATGCAGACATGAGACCTAGAGACGTAACTTGCCACGTAACTCACGTGGCAAATAAGTGCGAGCATCGGCATTAGAATCCTGACTCCCTGTCCCATGAACCTCCCATTGTCAATGACTTGTGCCAACATCAGGTGGCGCCCCGAAAAATGCCAGATCTCAAGAAACGGTGCCTTCACTAAAACTAGAGGAAAATCAGGATTATTATTTTTAAATTCTTAAAATCGTGATTTTAAAACATTTTGATTGATTTCAGAGAGGAAGGGAGAGGGGGAGAGAGAGATTGAAACATCAATGATGAGGATCGAGCCCACAACCTGGGCATGTGCCCTGACGGGAATCAAACCATGACCTCCTGGTTCATAGATCAGTGCTCAACCACTGAGCCTTCCCAGCCAGGCTCAAAATGGTGATTTTACGGCTTTTCCTCAAAGTTTGGGTGCTGCCTTTCAAGGGCATACACTGCTGGGAGAGCTGCTGCTTTAAGGAGAGAGGACAGAGCACAAGGCCGTGTGGCCTGGGTTTTAGTCCCCTCTGCTGCCCAGCAAGCACTTCTCTCTGGGCCTCAGTTTCCCGTTTTGTCAGTGAGGGGATTGAGGGAGTGGAGTCGGTCTCTGTGGTGCCAGAAATTTCCTCTAGGCCTGCCTGTGTGCCCCGCCTCTGCCCACAGGCTGGTTTGGGTGTGATGGATGCCCGGCCGTGCCTTCTCGGTGGCAGGTGCCCTCACTGACTCTCTGTCCCGCTTCCACCGCAGGCTCTCTACATGTTCTACGCCCTGGCCATCGTGTGCGATGACTTCTTCGTTCCGTCTCTGGAAAAGATCTGCGAGGTGCGTGGGAGAGACTTGGGACCTGCGGTGACGTCTGGGAGGGGTTGGGGGTGGTTGTGGCACGTCGGTGCCTGGCCAAGGGGCACTGGGAGCCCCTGGCAGTGCAGCCTGGCAGGCCGGTCACTCAGTGTCGCCATGGCGAAGTCTCACTCTGAAACACCCAGATTAGAGTGTGCGGGCAGCCAGCGTCCTTTCCCAGACTTGGCAGAAGAACGTGCTCCCGGCGCGTAACCGCTACCCAGCATGTCTGGCTCCAAGGCAGGCAGGCCCGCTGGCTGCCGCAGTTAAGCCAAACCTGGTTAGTTAGGGAGCATTTGCCATAACCAGGTGTCAGAGGCTTGTACCAGGTGGGGATCTGTGTCCCAGGGGAGGAGGCAGAGCTGCAAGGGCAGGAAACACCCTCTGTCCCAACCTTGGCAGGGTGACATTTCCTCCTTTTAATTATTTCGTTAAGTTTCCACTTCCTTCTTCCTAGCCACATACAAGACCCCAGCCTGTTTCTATCCTGCCTTAGTCTTGGCTTCCAGTCAAGGAAGGAAAAGCAGCTACTGTGAGCAGACTGCTCAGGGCTTTGCCACACTTTACCCGCGTGAAATCTCCCAGCTGTTTGAGGCCGTATTGGGGTGACATTTACAGCTGGGGACATGGATTGTTAGCGGCAGGCACTTCGGTCCTTTACCCGGGTGCTGAGCAAAGATCAGGGACTGGCTACTTGACCTGGGTCCCCTAAATAATGAGTGACCCGGATAAGTATGCAAAGGCTTCGTCTCACCTCCCCTGGCCCCCCTCCGAGGGAGCCACGTGCTCACCTCCAGATGGGGGAGGGGTGGGATTCTGGATTGAGGGCCCTGTAGAGTGGCTGAGGGCGTGTGCTCTGGTCCAGGGAGGAGACGCTGCCAGGGGAGGAGCTGACTCCACGCTCTCCCTGGCTGCCCAGGTGTCCATTCAGTGCGTCCCCTGCCCCCACGCCACAGCCTGAGGGTCTTCGGTCATTTCTGTTTCAGAAACTCCATCTGAGTGAAGATGTGGCTGGAGCCACCTTCATGGCTGCGGGAAGCTCAACGCCTGAGCTGTTTGCTTCTATCATTGGTAAGAAATCCCACCAGCCAGAGACACAGGATCTGGAGAGAGCCCAGGTTTGGTGCCCTGACACATCAAGGCATTTCTCAGCTCGGGGCCTCAGTTTTCCTCATCTGTAAAATGGGAGAGCTGGAGAGACAGGAAGTACATTCGTGGTTCCCTGGGGTGGAACCACTAATGGGTGGAGCGGGGGTGCTAACGGGTGCAGGGTTTCCTTTTGGGGTGATGAAAACGTTCCCAAATTAGATCGTGGTGATGGTTGCACAATTCTGTGACTGTGCTGCAAAACACTGAATTGATACTTTAAACGGGTGAATTTTATGGCATGTGAATTATGTCTTAAATATGCTGCTCGAGAAAATGGAAGAATTAGAGTAGCTGGCCTTTCAGGGCCTTGTGGGTGTTCTGTTTGATAGTGAGAACAACTCCCCTGATTTGGGGGGCGGGGGGTAGTCAGGGGGACACAGACCTTGCAGCCAGCCTGGGTGTGCGGACGGGGCAGGATTCATGCCTTTCCCTTGCAGGCGTGTTCATCACCCACGGAGACGTTGGGGTTGGGACCATCGTGGGCTCTGCCGTGTTCAACATCCTGTGTATCATCGGCGTTTGCGGATTATTCGCGGGCCAGGTCAGTGGTTTCTCTCCCCTCGGGAAGTGACATAAGGGACAGCAGTGGGGAGACCCAAGGCCCAGCCTTGGCCATGGCCCTGACCCCCGATTCTTTGAGCGAGCCTGTCTCCTCCTGCCCTGAGCTGGATTCTGGAAGTGTTTGGGGCCCTGGGCCTCCCGGCAGGGAGCACGGAACTGGCCTGTCCTTAATACCCACCCGCATCTTCCTGGTGCTCAGGCCACGGGAGGCGGGTGGGGGTGGTGTCCTTAGACTTGACCTCAGAGCATTGAGCTCGTGGGTAGGCCCTGCTTGGCCGAGGGAGGCAGAGGAGGGTAGCCAGTTACCACCAGGAGGTTCCAGCGTTGGGACGAGCCAGTGCCTCTGGCCTCCGCCTCCACATAGGGCTTTGCTGTGCAGCCTGCGACTTGGGAGGAGCAGGGGCGGCTTTCCCGTCACGTACGAGCGTCCATTCCATGGCTCCATTCTGTCGCCAGAATCTAATGGAGAGCACAGTGCGCCCCCCGCGCAGCCAGGCACGTTTGTTTCGGGTGGCACAGTTAGGAGGAGCTCCGTGGGCGTGTCCCTGTGGGGCCTGGTGGGGGGACCCCCCCCCCAGCAGCTGTACCCGCTCCCTCCCCCATCTCTCCAGCCAATAGCCGCTGACAGCCCTTTGCGCGCAGGTGGTCCAGCTGACGTGGTGGGCCGTGTGCCGAGACTCCGTGTACTACACCCTGTCTGTCATCGTGCTCATCGCCGTGAGTGCCCCTCCCCCCAAAGTCGCAGCCCCCCCCCCATCTTTGTCCCTGGCCCTGTGACCAGAGAACCGCCAGCACCCGGTCACTGCAGTCGCTTTGACCAGCCGCCTTGCCTGTGCCCCCTTGTCCCCAGAATCTCGTCCCTGACTGACACCTTGCATCTGGAGCAAATCCAGGGACCGCCTTGAGGGCAAAAAGGCCTCAACAGAGCCAAGCACGTGGCATGGTCCACGCAGTTCCCCTCACACGTCTCCTCTGAGGCCCTGGGACCCTCACGCAGAGCCCGTTTTCTGAGGAGCCGAGTTCCTGGGGTCTCACTCACTGCAGAGCAGAGCAGAGAGGCAGCTGGGAGCTGTCGGAGTTGGCAGCGGGTGGGCGGCCGGGGGTGGGGGTGGGGGTGGGGCAGAGGGGATGAAACGGATCCCTGGGGCTTGTTGGTGTGTGTGAGGGTATCCCTGTGTCCCCCCGCCCCCCCTCAGGGGCTGAGGTCACATCATGGCTCATGACTGAAGCACATGACACACAGTCAGGCTACTGCCAAAGAGTGTGTCACCCACAGGGAAGCAATTTCAATCCAAAAGGAGTTTTCAAGGGCAGGTTGTATTCAAAGAGGGCAGATGGCGTGGTGCGCCCAGTTCTTAGGGCAGGCGCCCTAGAGTGACAGTTCTCAACCTTACAAGATCCAGCGCCTACTGTGTGTGACAATCCTATCCCTTCTGTTAGTGATCTGTCACTGTGTGCGAAGTTTCCCCCAAACTCAGTGGCTTAAAGCAACAAGCGCTCATTACTCCCGTTTCTGTGGATTGCATTCTGGAGTGGAGTCTTCTGGCTCAGGCTCCCTCACAGGTGTCGTCAGGGGTATAGTCACCTCAAAGCCCCCTTCCCCCAAACCCCCGTGAGAATCCACTCTCAGAGCCGTGTTGCCCGGGCAGCCCAGGGCTTTCAGAGTGAGGAAGGGAGGAGCCAGGATGGAAGCCACAGTGTTTGTGACCTGATCCCGGGAGTGACCGCCTGTGATCACTATTTCTTAGGGGCAAGTCCTAGGTCCAGGCCCTGTACACAAGGGGAGCATGAGGTCAGGCGGTGGGATCCTTGGGGCCACCCGAGAGGCCGCCTCTCACACCCCGGAAAATGAGTTGTAGATAAAATAATTTACCTGGACGTAATGAACGAAAACCAGCCGTGGCCGGTGTGGGTCAGTTGCTTGAGCGTCGTCCCGTGCACCAGAAAGTTGCTGGTTCGGTCAACGCACATGCCCGGGTGAGGGTGCAGTCCCCAGTCGGGGTGCATGTGGGAGGTAGGCCACGGATCAATATAACTCTCTCACGTTGACGTTTCTCTCCCTCTCCTTTCCTCTCTCTCTAAAATCAATACAAATATATATATTTTTAAACACCATAACGCCTAACCTATACAGGACAAGTAAAAGTAATTTATAACAAAAGAACACATTTTTCAGTGTGTAAAGGTTTTGGCAGGAACCTGCTAGAACACCCGATGATGTAATCTGCCCCCCCCACCCCCCCATGGACAGCAGCCTGACAGCTGTCAGCTCAGCCCTAGGCCCGTGTGCTGGGCTGGCCCTTAAACCCCTGAGTGGAGCCGACATCGATGATGTCATTTCCCAAAATTATGAACGACTCCCGATAAAATCCTAAACGAGCCAAGTACAATCTCCCCCTGTGGCATGACAGTTACCTCACTAGAAAATTAAGTATTTACCTAAACCATGTAAAAAACAACTGTTCTAGGCTCCCGTTTTTTTATTTGTTTTTGTCATTTACCTGAATATTTAGCAGGACGCTTAACACTTGTGCCCAATGTGAGAAAACTCCAATAGAACCGTTTCCCGAGTCCCAGGCCTCTGAAAGCCAGGGGCCCTCCTGGGGTTGTAAAATCTAAAAATAGCTCCCTGAGTGTCCCGAACTTTCCCCAGGTTGAGTGTCACTTTCTCAGAGCCTTGAGTTTGGGGAGCCTCCCGGCGATGCCCGGCCAG
The DNA here is from genome assembly GCF_000147115.1 of Myotis lucifugus. NCBI lineage: Eukaryota > Metazoa > Chordata > Mammalia > Chiroptera > Vespertilionidae > Myotis > Myotis lucifugus. The sequence goes on along the minus strand of NW_005872320.1, from coordinate 39,719 downwards.
GACGACCCTCTCAGAAGCGGCACCCCAAAGCAGCTCCTGTGTGTGCCGCCCACATGACGGCCGGGAGCGGGGTGCAGACAGAAGCCCCTGCCCTCTGCTGGCGTCCCCTGTGGGAACCTGTGTGTCTCCAGGATCCGATTGGTGGGGGTAGCCCCTCCACCTACCTGTCCCCATTGGGCTCGGCTGGGGTGCTCACTGGTCACTATTTCTCTCCCACACTGATGTTCCTCTCTCTCCCTCTCCCTTCCAGTGATAGATAACTAATAGCATCCTCTGGACCACATGGCAAAGATGCAGGGTGGGGTTGTCGGGCAATGTCAGTGCCCGATTAGGTACCCGTGGAGTCCCCCACCCTTGCCCCCAAGTGGGTCTTATGCCCCCAGAAGTTCCCAAGGGTTTACTCTTTATTTTTCAGAAAATAACACCCCTTCTCTCCAATAACACCCCTTCTCTCCTATACACACAGGCACCATAGGTAGGTAAGTAAATAAGCAGGCAGATAAGTAGGCAGGTAGGATGGATGGATGGATGGATGTCTTCAGTCTTGAAGATTCGTGATTGCAGCAGCTCTGTTCCGTTAGTGCGGGCCGGCCCCTGCCAGGTTGGCCCCAGCCGCTACGTGGACCATAAGAAGCGCCGGCCATTTCTCCGAGAGGCCCCAGCTCTGCGGGGCTGCAGGTTGCTGCACCTGCTGACCGGGGTTTCCCCTGAGGCCAGGTCACCTTCTGCAGTCGGGGAGCCCAGAATGGAGAGGGGCCCAGCTTCCTGTGGAAACACAGAGGTGTGGCTGCCCTGGGTGCTGACAGGCCTGTGTTTGTTTTTTGCTTTTCTGTTGTTTTTTGAGTAAATATGTCCCCCTCCCTTTCTTTCTTTTGCCTTCCAGTTCATATATGATGAAGAAATTGTGTGGTAAGTTTCTAAAGTTTGTTTCGCCTCCTATTTTGTTGGCGTCCTTATTGGGTTCATTGAATCTTCTTCAGAATTATTTTTACAAACAATAAAAGCTGCCCAGGTCAGAAGCATCTCAGGCTTATGAACTTGGTAAAAATAAAAAGGGTATGATTCTAAGTCAGCGGTTCTCAACCTGTGGGTCGCAACCCCTTTGGCGGTCGAACGACCCTTTCACAGGGGTCGCCTAAGACCATCCTGCATATCAGATATTTACATGACGATTCATAACAGTAGCAACATTACAGTTATGAAGTAGCAACGAAAATAATTTTATGGTTGGGTCACAACATGAGGAACTGTATTTAAAGGGCCAGAAGGTTGAGAACCACTGTCTAAGTAATCATGCCTTTATTTGTCCTTTCAAAGTGACAAACATGGTTTCCCTTACTATTCCCATCCTACCAGACACCAAGATACAGGATAAAGCTAAAATGATTCAAACAGTGCGGTATTTTGCACAGGGAGACGCATAGGCCAGTATGGAATATGGAACCGAGAACCCTGTAGTAGGCCCATTTCTGGGCTGGGGGATATGGTAGGTGTCGTGCGTGACAAGGCAGTGAGTTGGGGAGGGAGTCTCAGCTGCTGCTGGGACCACCAGGAGTCCATGCAGAACAAGATACCATCAGCTCTGTCCCTCACCCCGTATGGAAGGATAAACTCCAGGTGAGCAAAAGTCCTCACTGTAAAAAGCAGCATTAAAATAACATGGAATAAAACATAGGGACTCACCTTTATGACCTTGAGGGCAGGAATGATTCCTTAACTAAGATACATACAGTGCAAACTTTAAAGAAAAGGTTGTTGTTTGCACTCTAGAGCGTGACTGTATCTTACATTCGTATAAGCCGTAAAAATGTCTTCTGCATGACAGTCAGAATCTGCATCCTGTGTGTGACTATTTGCGGGGTATCTTCAGGAGGCCTGATGTGAGGGGCTGCCTGCTGTGGGCCCAGGGAAGCCTGGTGCTGGCCCCCCTTGGCCCCTAACCTGCCCTGTGACCCAGGAACCTCCCCGATCTCCTTTTCCTCACCTGTGGATGGAATTGGGGGTGGGGGTCAGATCACCTCCAAGTCCCTTTGTGGCTCTGCTGGTCCTTGGGCTCCTGTCAGCAAGGGAAGAGCTCCCAAAGCGATGCTAGCTCATGCCGGGCACATTTAGATGGACAGACACACTAAAGCTGTGAGGCTCCTCGGAGGCTGTGGTCAGAGCTACAGAAACCCCACCGTGCCCGGAGCTGGGCACTGCACATGCGAGACAGCGGTATTTGCGTGTCTCGGAACGACCCTGCCCTAGTGTGCACCCAGGAGGTCCTGTGCCCCCTCTTAAGGCAGCTCTCGGGGCCCCTTTCCGCCTGCACCCACAGCTTCTCTGCTCCGTGGCCAGAATCTCGGGTCATCACGGGGCCTCTTCGTGTCAAGTCTCGGTGACTCCTGGCTCCTCCCCTCCGAAGTCCTGGGATGTGGTGGCCCTGGCCCTCCTTGTTCTGGTAGCAGGGGGACGCCAGCTGAGCCCTGCAGACCCCCTGGAGTTGAGAGGACCCCACTCTCAGCCTTCTCTCTCTGTCACCCAGACAGCTTTAGTGTGCGGGACAGCCTGGCACACACCTGCATGCCTAGGTCCCGGGTGCTGGGCCAGGCGCTGGGCACGGGGAAGGACACCCGCTTCACCCTCTGCACGGTCACGCCCAGCCTCCCGCACCGGCCTTTCTCGCTCTAACCACGGCCTCCTTTCTCTCTTTGAGGTGGGAAGGCCTGGTGCTCATCATCTTGTACGGGTTTTACATTCTGATCATGAAGTAAGTGCCCTTTCTCTTCTTTTGGGCTGTCTGGCGCCTTGATTCACGTCTGGCCTCTGGCCAGCCCCAGTTCTCTGGGGGACACCCCACTGAGTGAAAGGTGTTCAGACACTGTTTTGGGGTGCTGTCCACACCAGGCCAGGGGAGGCAGGGCTGGTGGGTAGAAGACAAAGCCACTCCCAGACAAGTAGCAAACGAGGACCTCTCTCCCACCCCACTCCATGCCCAGGGTGACCACTTTTTTTTTTTTCTATATATAAATCTGGTAAGTCAATTCCACTCTTTTCAAAAGAGCTAGGCAGCCTCACTTCTGCTCTAAGCTTCGTAAAATGGCGCTTCTCAGGGCCGCTGCCTCATGCGACTGCAGGGGGCGCCACTCACAGTGTGGAGGATGCAGACACAGGGTCCGGGACTGTGGCCCCATGCGAGCTGCCCAGGTCAGAAGCATCTCAGAACTCCCTACCAGGAGTATTATCCGGCCGTTAAAAAGGAGGGGTTCTGTCAGATGCTGCACCGAGGGTGGACCTTGCAAACATGCGGAGTGAAAGGAGCCCGTCACCAAGGGACAGATAGTGTCTGATGCCGCTTGCATGAGGTTCTTAGGAGAGTCACACTCACAGAGTCAGAAAGCGAGTTAGCGATTCCTAGGTGCTCAGAGGAGGGGTGATTAGCCACGAGTGGGTCAGTGGGCGAGGAGTTCTGTTGGGGGTGCTGAAAAAGTTACAGAAATAGTGGTGGCTAGTTCCCATTGTAAATGTAATTAATGCCACTGAATTGAGTGCCTCAAAATGGAAAATAATTAAAGTAGCACATTTTATGTTGTATATGTTTTTCCCCATTAAAAAAAAACAAGGAAAAGAAAAAACTGCCCATGAGGTGAGCCATATTCAGGTTTTATCTTCTTGTTTATATCTGCAGTTGGTTAAAAAAACAGCATTGATTTTTATGAGGCTGTGAATCAAAATGTTTTATAAAAATGGGGGATGAGCGGTCAGACTGCAGGAGAATTGCCCCTCAGAGATGCCCTCTCTGAGTGCCTTTCAGCGAGGGGGGCAGCCTGGGTGTGGGCCGGGGTGCTGCTGTCAGTGACACGGGGAGACCCAAAGACTCAGCCGTGGGAGAGAGGACAGGCCCATCACGCCTCCTTCGAGCCGGCCCCCGAGGCTGAGCAGAGCTCCTTTGCTCCGGGCAGGCCTGTGCGCCGCAGGGAGTAGGCACCCGGCATTTCCTTGGGCTGAAGGTTTTTCACGCCCCCAGGAAGCCCACACACACATGGGTGGGAGCAGGGCTGCCAGACTGCCCATTGTTCTCCAGTAGCAGGGCTGCCAGACTGCCCATTGTTCTCCAGTTCCTGTTAGGAATGCTGTCAACACGGTTGCAAAGCTTTGGCTCCCCAGGTCCCTGGTGGGACAGTCCAGGGCCACCTGACTGTGTGCGTAGGGGTGTGAGGGGCGGGGGGTGCCCAGCCCTCTCCCCTGCCAGGTCTTTCCCGCAGCTCTGACCTCCTCCTGTCTTAACTTCCAGGTACAATGTGAAGATACAGGCCTTCTTCACAATCAAACAAAAGGCCATTGCCAATGGCAATACCGTCAGCAGCGAGCTGGAGGATGGTAATGATTACTGTGGTAGTAGCTCTGATGACCCTTCCATGCCATTGCTGGGGCCAGGTAAGGCTGAGCAGACAGGAGTGGCCATGTCGTGAAACCACTGTCCCTTCTCTTCCTATACACATACCCTCCCTCTAAATCCTCACTCTCACCTGTGGTCACAGGACCCTAAGGGAGGGGGGTCCGTGATGGAGATGTTGCTGATTGGCATTTGCTTAACGGAAGAACATGTCCACAGTCACATCCCTGGGATTTCCCGGGGCCACTGTAGGACGACCCAAGGCCTGCCTGGCTTGTCCGAGATGCAGGGACTCACACCTCTATCCCATGTCAAAGGCCAGTGATGGGAAACCGAGGACTTGGGGTGACAGAGCAGGCCCGGTTCTAGAGGACTGTTCTGGAGAGACCTCTGGCTGGTTGCCCAGAGGAACAGCAAGGCCAGGGCAGGCGGGCATAGCGCTGAGCAGGAATTCCCAGACCATCCCCGAGAGCCTGCTCTGGGGCCCTTCCCAGGGGCTGCAGCCCAGCCTCCGCAGCTTCTCTTTGGCCCCCTGGTCTGGATGTTCTGGGCTCTGGGGCTGGCCCTTGTCCTCTCTTGTCACTTCTCCTAACTGTCTACTGACCACTTGCTGCTTTAAAAACCTTGTCTTAATCCAGCCAGTTACCAGGTGGGGCAGCTGCCAGGAAGGGGCGGGAATTCACTCCCTTCCTCACCCAAGGCCAGGGTCAAGCCTGAGCGGGTTCTTATGGGAAAACAGGACTTAGTCCGTACCCTCGAGTTCCAGCCACGGAGCTGGTGAAGCTCAGAGGCAGGCCTGGCCACCTGAGGGCTCTCTTCCCTTCTGCCCATGGCCCTGGGCAGGTCAGCCCTCTTTCAGGCGACTCTAATTCAGTGGTGGGACCAGGTGGTCTGGAGGAGCCTGTCTGCCTGTGTCTGGGACGTGGGGCCAAAACCTATACCCCTTGGCCCCTCTGAAGTCTTCCCCCTGGGGTGAGTTAGGCTCCTGCTGGGCACCTCCCGTGGGCACCTCGGGCAAGGGCGCTCTGTCCATCGCCGGTCCTGAGCGCTGACTCTCCAGCGGAATGAGGAAGCCTCCTGGGCTGGGGGTGCAGGTTTGGCCAAGGCCACAGCCTGGCTGCCAGAGGCCCACCTGTGAGCACAGAGAAAGGCGGCCTGCAGAGCCAGGCTGTGCCCAGGCCTGGTTCTCCGTGCCCTGCCCCAGGGGAGAGTCATTTGCAGGGCAACCCCTCAGCAGGGGTGGAACCCTGAGGCTGCTGTTTGGGATTTTAGCTCCATAGACAGTGCGGGCCAGGTCCCCACACAGTCCCCCAGGACAGGCCGATTCCCGTCCGGGACATAGTGTTCCCAGGGCCTCTGACCCTTCACGGCAGAGAGAGAGATTCCAAGTGGTGAGTCAGCGCAGGCCGGAGGGAAACGCCCGCTTCCTCAGTGCCCGCCTGAGAGCTACCTACTGCCCGTGTGGCCGACAGAGGAGGCCCATCCCCAGGGCCCTGGGTTTTCTCAAACTTGTGCAAATTTTTCATGTCGCATTTCATTGCTGCTCAAGAAAGCAGAGCCCAGGCCAGCAAGCAAAGGGCCCCAGGACCGAGGCGGGAGGCCCCGTGTCCTGCCCCTGCTGGGGGTCCAGCCTATCTCGCTGGTCTCTGGGGGTCCTGCACGCAGCCTGCCAGCCAGTGCCACCTTGACCGCTGGCTGGGCTCCCTGTGGGCCTTCCCCGGCTGCCCCGGCCCTGGACTCCGCTTGGGCTTGGAGGAGGGAAGGAGGGGGCGCTACCGGCCTTGGCTGAACTGCCGGAACCACTGTGCAGCCAGGTGGGCAGCACCAGGTCAAGGTACCCAGGGCGTCAGGTGTCACACTCTATAGGCTCCCTCACTGGGAGCCCAGCTGTCCCCCAAGGCGGTGCCCGGGACAGGGCTGGCTCTGCGGTTCTGCCGGCTTCCCGCAGGGTCCGGAGCAGGGGGGTTGGGGCTTCCCTGCCGCACAGAGGGGCGGTGGGCACACGGGCTCCCACTCCTTGGAGTGGTTCGGGGTCATGGGATTCAGCCAGGAGAGGGGCCGTCCCAAAGGCCAGAGGACCCGAGCATTGAGACCCCGGTGGCAGCAGCCCCTCTACTAACCCTTCAGTAACCCCCGCACCTTGGCCACCATCGAGAACGCTGCCCCAGGCTCTCGGCATCCTCCGCGCACTCCTCGCCTCTGGCAATCCCTGTCGGCCTCTGTCTCCTTACCTCTTCTCTTCTAAATTGTAAGTAATCCGCTCGCACCCAAGCGATAACACGTGCAGTAAGAACACACTCACCGGCCCAGCGCACGCCTCGCCGGAGGTCAGTGTCCGCTTCCGACATGTGCATGGCCCTCCGGCTCTGTTTCTAACCCACACGCCTCCTGTCTGCTGAGCCTTGCTGCTGTCGGGTGAGGGTGTGTGTCTCGTGTGCATTCGTTCCTGTTTGTGCCATTAACTCTCTCCTGTGGGCTCACCCTGATCACTCCTGCTTTCCCCATCACCGGGGAGGACACTCGGGTGGCCCTGTCAGTGGGGAGCTGGTGACCGTGCAGACGGGCGGGCATATCTGCTTTCACAGCCCCTGGGAGGGAAGCCGCCTGTTCTGTGGTCCTGTCACCAGGGCCCTCGGGGCTCTGGAGTTAGATGTCAAATCCCCCAGGACTCCGGCCCTGAGCGTGTGCAGGGAGGCGGCGGGGAGAGGTGTGAGGCCTGGGGAGATTGGTTCTTCAGCCTCATGAGGAGAGAAGCATAGGGTCAGAGACACCGGCCTCCCGGCTGGAGGGTGACAGGTTTACTAGAGACGCTGGGCTCGGCCAGCAGCCCTCCGTGTGCCCTCTGCAGGCAGGCCGCCCTCCCGGGTCTCAGTGGCCTCGTCCAGGGCCCGTGCTCTGCCCTGGCTGCCTGCCTCCAGGGGAATAAAGTTCGAAGCATCCTTCTGTGCCGGGGGGAGGTGGTGCCTCAAAGACAGAGCAGGTGGCCTCGTGAGAAGTTCAGAGCCAGTGCTCTCCGGTGCTCTCCAGACTTTTCCATCCCAGGGGTTCCTTGGAGCCTCTGTAATCAGGAGAGAGCAAGGTCCCGTCACAGTCATGGTGGGGGGAGCTGCCCAGGGAGGCTCAGAGGAGGGACGGGAAGACCCTTGCATTAGCCACGTTGGGTCCCAGAGGAGAGGGGGCACATGGTCCGATCGGGAGCGATTTTAAGGCAGGCAGGAGAGGGGGGGCATCGATCGGCAGGGGGGCTGGAGGTGGAGGGCCTGCCCGGGAAAGGGCCTGTAATGGGGGGACCACGGGCTGTGTCTCATTCTTCAAGTTGGCAGGTGGTTCAGCGCCACTGGCCACTTGACAAGTGGGAGGAGCTGAAGCTGCCAGGACCTCAGCCCGAGAAAGAAGTCTGCACGGGGTGGGGGGAGGGGGCAGGCAGCTGCCCCAGCACTTAGGGGGTGTCCCCGGGGGACCTCGGCATTCATCATGGCCTTGTGCTCAATACAGTGAAGGAGGAGCCACGGTACAGCAAAAGCCCGGTGGTGATGGTGGACGAGGTCATGAGCTCCAGCCCGCCCAAGTTCAGCTTCCCCGAGGCGGGCCTGCGCGTCATGATCACCAATAAGTTTGGGCCCAGGACCCGGCTGCGGATGGCCAGCAGGATCATCATCAACGAGGTGAGCCTGCCTGAGAGCACCGTGAGGGCGGGGGCCTCGGAGGAGGCCCTGGCTTGTGCTGGCACTCCCTAGCGTCAGGCCCCCGGCGCGTCCTCGGCCAGGCGGGCGTGTAGCGCTGTGTAGCGCCGTACCTGTGTGAGGAAGGAAGCCCGGATGTCACCGCAGTAGCAAACGGCCTGATCTCTGATTGGGAGTGAGGGTAAGGCAGCAGCAATCAGACACCACGTCGAGATGTTTTACTAAGTGTTTGTCAAGCACTAGAGTGAAACTAACAGGAGAAAGGCCAGTCTGAAGTAGGGCTTGTTTCTTGAAGATGTTCTCGAGGGAAAGAGAGAGAGAGATATCAAGAGAGAGATCTGAATACACAGCTGTTCTCTATGCATAGAACAGCTCTAGAGGGAAACTGAGGCACTGGTGGGCAGCAGCTACCTTGGGGACTTCTTTTTTCCTGTCTGCAGGTGGCTTAGGAGCGTCCATCGGGGGAGCCGGCACAGTCACTGTGCTCAGTGTCATGGGCTGGGTTGTCAGGTTGGCACTAAGGAGAGGAGGCCAGGCCTCTGGCCATTCCCGAAAGGCTTGCTAGTATTGGTCCAAAGGAAGTGAGCGAACTTCAGTGGATTCTGAGGTCCTTGGGTCATTCACAGGCAAACCCACCCCAGGGCTGTGTTCTAGAAACCTCCGAGGGCTGTGTGCATGTTGAGGAGCCGTCTAACACGGTCACGTCTTGTTTGTCGTGCCCCCGTCCGCACAGAGGCAGAGACTAATCAACTCAGCGAACGGTGTGAGCAGAAAGCCACTTCAAAACGGGAGGCAAGAAAACATCAAAAACGGGAATGTTCCCATGGAAAACCCAGAGGACCCCCCGGGGGAGCAGCAGCCCCAGCCCCCACCCCCGCCGCCACCCCCGGAGGCAGAGCCGGTGGAGGCCGCCTTCCTGTCCCCGTTCTCCGTGCCCGGTGAGTTCCCAGGGTGCGAGGCCCTCGGGCCGTGCTGTCCGGGGTTCTGCCAGGACACTCCTGCCCCCAACTCTGCCACATGCTTCATGTTGAACACAGAGGCTCTGTGTGGGATCCAGGGCTTCCTGGGGGTTTCTGGATTGGCGCCTCCAGGGCATGCAAGGCTCTTCCTGGAACTCAGGGCCTGGTTCCCAAACCGAAACCAGCGGCCTGGAGTGAGGTCTGGGACTCAGCATTTCCAAGCCCTCTCTGTGTCCGGGGACTGGCCAGGTCAGGAACGCTGCTCCTGGTCAGCACCTCCCAGCCTCCTCTCCCCTGAAGGCCACACCCAGAGAGTGACAGGTGTCTCCTCACTCAGGTTGCAGAGGGCCCAGCACAGGGGCTGGGGCCCCCAAGACCTCCCTCTGCTGACCAGCGGCTGAGGGGATGGACGTGAGTCTCGGCCCTCACCTCACACCCCGGCACGTCAGCGCACCTGCTGGGACCTGTGGGAGCACAGGGCATGCGCAGCCAGCTGGTCTGGTGGGCTGATGGTCACACTGTAGTCGGTGGGAGCTTGGTCCCTGGGTCTGGACACTGAGAGAAAGGGGGTGATCTCCTCTACACCTCAGGAACGTATGTGAGGTTACCTGTTTGGACACATGAGCAGGATCCTGGGGCAGGGACGGAGGCTTCCCCACCTCATGTATTTTAACTTTCGCATTCATAAGAGGACCACTGCCCCGGGCACCCCACACAGCCTGAGCCATCACATGGCCAGCACTGTCCTCTCCTGAGTCCACATGCGGCCTCGCACAGGGACTCTGGGCCGCCGTCACAGAAGGGCTTTCGGTTCCTCGGGGCCTGGAGCCCAGGTGCCAGGGAGGGCCAGGCGGGGCTACAGCCACCATCCAGGACTGAGCCATGCTGGCCCCGGTGGGACTGAGGACCTGCCATTCTTAGGTTCTGTCCTCCAGCCCAGGAGGTGGGTGGCAGGTCCCCATTTTACAGACGTGGAGCCTGATGGGGCCTCAGCCACCACCTCCATGGGCCACTTCATCTGAACCCTGGTCCTGAGGCTGCCGCTGTCCAGGGCTCTGCAGGGACCCAGCGAAGGGACATGCCCGTGGCAGCTCTGATTCTGTAAAGTGAGGTGGTCACCCGTGAGGCCCACTCGTCTCCGTTTCCTTGAAACCTCGAGTTTGGTGGGTTGGATGGGTTGGACCCAGGGCCAGCCTCCCCCTCCCCTTGGCCCAGGATTTGGTGCTTCTCCCCGAAGCGGTTATGGGAAATCAGATCTGGCTCCCCGAGGGGACCCTGGGCGGGTGACCTCCTGGGGTGGGTGCTTAGAACGCTGCTATCTTACAAGGTCTGGGACCAGGAGCTCCCAGGGCCTTTGCCTCCCTGAGGCCTTCCGGGGGCCAGGGCTCCTGTTGCCGTTGGTCCACCTTCCCCCTCAGGCCAGAGGTTCCAGGACATTCTGGGCCTGGCTCATGACGGAGCTGCGAGTTCCTGCCCAGTGTGTGTCCCTGCGGAAAGCTCCCTTTGTGCCCCTGCGGATGTGTTTCCAGGGGTTGCCCTTGGAAACCAGGAGTCACTTCCTCCTCCTCTTCCCCTGCTGGCCGTGAGAAGTCGGGGTGGGGATAGGACAGACAGTGGCGTGGCTACTGCTTTCGGTGTACTTCCGTTTAGTCCTCGCAGCTGCCTCGTGAGGGAGGCGTTATCGTTATCCCCATTTTACAGAGGGAAACTGAGGCTCGGAGGGGCTGTGAGGCTTCCCGAGTCACACTGCCATTATGTGGGCAGCCTCTCCCACCCTGAGCCTCCCGAGCTGTGAATGCCGGCACGGACTGGCCCACGGCGGTCACAGAGGGGGCATTCGAATGGCCTTAGTGGTCACATAGGGGCGGGTGAATGGCCTTAGTGGTCACATAGGGAGCGGGCGGATGGCCTTAGATATATATGTACCCCGGACCTACAATATATTCAGCCCACTTCAGGGGAGAACCTGGGGTGAATGTGTGTTTTTCAAAAGTTCAGGCCCTTGGAGGTTCTTGAACAGCAACAGGAGGTAAAACTCACTGAGGGCTTACTGTGGACCAGGCCTGCCTCCCAGGTATCCACTCACCGAGTCCTCATGACGACCACAGTGATGGCGAACCTATGACACGTGTGTCAGAGGTGACACATGAACTTTTTTGGTTGATTTTTCTTTGTTAAATGGCATTTAAATATATAAAATAAACATCAAAAATGTAAATCTTTGTTTACTATGGTTGCAAATATCAAAAAATTTCTATATGTGACATGGCACCAGAGGGGTTTTTCAAAATGCTGACACGCCGAGCTCAAAAGGTTCGCCATCACTGACCTAGCAGGTGGCTACTGTTATCATGACGCCACTTCCCAGGGGAAGACACTCAGGCACAGAGAGGTCTAGCTGCCCAGGGTCACACAGGAGGAAGGGGCAGAGCTGGGATTTGCACACTGACATTCTGACCCCCGGCGTGCCAAGGGGACAACACGTCACCAACCAATGGATGCTCTCGGCTCCTTTCCTTCAGAGCCGAAGTGCTTGCCTCCGTCCTGGCTTGTACACCTTGTGTCTGGGGTGAGTGAACCATGTTGAACTGCATTGAATTATGGCCCTTGGAACCACACGTGCTCTTGTCAGGCCTTGGATGGCAGCCCTAAATCTTGTCTTCCTTTGTGATAATAAAACTCAGCACAGGAAATCAGAAATTTCCGGAGTTTTAGGGCTTCTTCCTCTCACCCCACCGCCGTGTTCCTCAGTTCTCCAAAGCACCTGGCTGGGAGGAGAGAGGTCCGTTTCGTGTCTCTAAACCCCGGGAGGGGGTCCTGCACAAACGGAACTCTAGAAAACTCCAGGCACCGGGTCTTTCCTCTCAGCCCCTCAGCACATCGGGGGAAACGGGAGAAACTGCAGGTGCTGTGGGCTCATTTCCACGTGAAACGCCACACGCAGTTCCTGTCTGTTCCAGCCCCTGGAGACACCCAGCACTTTATAGTGGAAATGACCTTGTTCTTGCCTCGGTCTCGGGAGCCATCGGAGTAATTGCACGTTTGGTAGATTGGCTCCTAAGTCAAGGTCAGGGTCTCAAAGGCGCGACCTTGTGAATCAGTCACTGTGGCTCGCTGAAGTGCCAGCTTACAGCCCGATTAGAACAACCGTTGGCTGAGCGTTTTTATTGGTGAATAGCAGCTTCATTGAGATATAATTCACCTACCATAAAGTCATATCTTTAAGGTATACAATTGAGGGGTTTTCACAAGGTTGTGTATTCACGAAGTTGTGCAACCATCACCACAATCAATTTCAGAACATTCCACCTCCAAAAGAAACCCTCTACCCATTAGCAATTATTCCTAATCCCATCTCCTGGCAACCACTAAGCTACTTTCTGTCTCTTTAGATTTATCAGTTCTGGACATGTCATATAAATGGAATCATCCAACATATGTCCTTTCGTGACTGGCTGCTACTTAGCATGATGTTTGCAAGGTTTATCCGTGTTGTAGCATGTATCAGCACTTCGTTCCTTGTATGGCTGAATAATATATCTATTCATCAGTTCATGGAAATTTGGGTTCTTTCCACTTTCTTTCTATGAGTGGTTTGTAGAAACAGCTAATAGAGCAAAGTGGAGAAAGAGGCTCAATATATATATTTTTAATCTAAATCAGTGGTTCTCAACCTTCCTAATGCCGTGACCTTTTAATACAGTTCCTCATGTTGTGGTGACCCCCAACCATAAAATTATTTTCGTTGCTACTTCATAACTGTAATTTTGCTACTGTTATGAATCGTCATGTAAATATCTGATATGCAGGATGTATTTTCATTGTTTGGGACCCACAGGTTGAGAACCACTGAAAATGAAAACAATTTTCCTCTGAGTTCCTTGTGGCTAGCAACAGTCTCTGAAGACTAGGATTAAAGGGGACCTTGGGCATTTTTAGACCATTTATATTCCACAGTGGGAAACTGAGGCCCAAAGAGGGGCAGGGGCCGCTAGCCCAAAGGGCAGTCTCAACTAGACAGAGCCAGGTACCTAGGGCCACCTGCCCTGGAATCCACTCCATGGCGCCCCCTGCAGCCAGGCCAGAGCAGTGCAGGCTGGGAGGTGGGAGGTGAAGGACCCAGGACTCCCATGCAGTGGACATGAACTGAGTCCTGAAGCCTCCTGACCTGCCAACAACAGGAGCCCACACAAGCTGCCTCGAGCTAAAGAGGAATCTTTTTAAAAATACAGTTATAGGGACGTGTTACGTCCCAAGAGCAGGGAAGCAGTTGGACTCGCTCGGGGCTGACTCAAGGCCTCAGTGGTGTCGAGCCTCTTCCTGGCTCTTCATTTCTCCATCCGTGCCTGTCTCATCTGTTCCTTGGCTGCAGACTGACTGCAAATTCATGATTGGTCCAGAGGGCAGACTGGGGCCTCCACTGGCCCCAGACCGATGCATGACGCTTCCCGCCTCCTAACATCTCCCTGGTATTACATCTGAGGTCCAGAGTCCCAAGAGAGAAAATGCCATCAACCCAGTTGTCAGGTGTCCACCCTGGGCACGCAGCTGTGCTGGCCAGCATGGCTCTGGTGGCCCCTGGGATAGTGGTTCTGAGGGAAGAGGGGCTGAGCACACACACGCCTCTAGCATTATGAGAAGATGAAGGATGTAGCCCATCTCCGATGCAGGAAAATGGAAGTACAGAGGCATAGGTGCCTTACACAGTCGTGGGAAGGGCACTGTAGTGTCGGCACCGGCGTGGCACTGCTACCGTGCCAGAACTAGGGGGCAGGGAGCCAGAATGCATCCGAACTGTTGAGTTCAAGAGCTCAGCACCAGAGCTGTGAGCCGGGACCAGGAGGCCACTCCCATAGCAACACGAACTGGACACTGAGATGCTGGTCAGGTCTCCGGGATTGTCTAGTGCTTGGGCACGGATGCCCTGACTTAACAGGAATGCATCTGAAACGGCCGAAAGGTAGCCTGGCCCTACCTCAATTCTCCTCTTCAAATCGGGGAATCTACTATGAATCCTGAACTTCAGCTGCAAGGGATTCTGGGAGATGCCTCTGCAGACACTAGTGAAGGAGGTTGGAATGAGGCTGCTGAAGGCCAGCTCAGCATGTCCACTTCCATGTTGTCGTGCAGCCTGGAGAAAAGCAATAACATTCTGCTCTCAGGTGTTAACAGATGACTTACCTTAGAGCAAACCTGTTCAGGGACCCGTGTGGCTTCCGTCCCACAGTGAGGCAGAGGAGGGTCAGCCCCAGTTTGTAGCTTGGCAGACACATCCTCCATCAAGCGTTGCACTCCGCACCTTATGTTCAGTACTTAGGGTCTGACACAGCCCTGCTGAGTGACTGGCGTGGTCCCCACTTCAGGAATGAGGAAGCAGGGGCTCAGGAAGCCACAGACAGGTGAGCAGATGCCACGGGCAGGGCTGGTACCCAGGCCTACCTGACACCAAAGTGTTGCCCTCTGCCTGGTCGCAATGCTGACGTTGGCAAGAGGGCCCTCTGCTGAGTTGGACTCCTGCTCTGGGATTCAGGGGGCGGCGGGCAGGAAGGGGGAGGGAGGAGGCCAGCTGCTGGGTCTGTGTGGTTTGCAAACCCAGGGACCCAGCAGCTCCACCCTGCCATGGCCAGTTTGCTGAGTGTTTAAGGCAGAGAGCCTGCCAGTGGGGTGGAGGAGCAGCAAGTGTTCTTGCCTCTACGTGGGAAACAGTCTGGCAGTTCCTCAAAGAGTTAAACATAGCCACTGCATGACACAGCAGTCCCCCCCCCCCCGCCCCAGTTATCTATCCAAGAGAAATGAAATGCACACACAAAAACTTATACATGAGTGTTCATAGCAGCCAAAAAGTAGAAACAACCCAGATATTCAGCAAGTGATAAATGGATAAACGAAACAGGGTATATCCATAAAGTGGATGATTCTTCATCCATAAAAGGGAAGGCAGGACTGATATATGCTGCAGCGTGGGTGCACTTTGCAGACATATGGTATCTGAAAGAAGCCAGACACAATGGAATGTCCAAAATAGGCAAGTCTATCGGCACAGGTAGATGAGTGGTTGCCAGAGTCTGAGTGAGGAGAGGGGATGGGGCAGGAAGCGTAATGGGCACGGGGGTTTTCCTGGAGGGTGATGAAAGTCTTCAGAATTACATAGTGGTGATAATTACACAGCTTTCTAATTTGCTAAAAACCATATCTGTTTAAGCAGGTAAATTTGATGATATGTTAATCATATTGTTTTTAAATGGAGTTCATCTAGACTGGTGATTCTCAAAAAGTGGTTCTAAGACAATAGCATTACCAGGACCTGGGATCCTACTAGAAATTGCAAAATCTTGCCCCTCCCCCCCCCCAATTTCACCTGCCAAATCATTAGCTCTGGGGCTCTAACAAGCTCTCCAGGGGGGTTCCGATTTATATTCAGGTTTGAGAACCACTGGTCTGGAGCTATGCTCTCTAGATCACTCCTACGTCCAGGGTCCCTGAGTATCTACTTGACAACGTCCAGTGACACACACATCCCCACACGCCTTAAGGTAACCACGCCCTTCATTGGACTGTCTAGTTAGTTGACTGTCCAAGTTAATTTGTTTGAAGTTTTTCACAAGCAACTGCATCTGTTCATAATTTAGCCTTCACAATGATTAGTCATCTGTTTTGCTACAGTTCATTTTAAAGATTTTTTTACATAATTAAATTGTCATTTTCCACTTCAAAAGAGAAATCTGAAAGCTTAGTGAAAGAACAATAGCAGCCCTTTTTCCTCTTGCTTACGTTTGCGTGTTTCTCAGAGCCCATGATAGGAGCATTTCTCAGATGTCTCTGACATTGCACTTGAAGGAATGGATGGGGGGCAGAAGGGGCTCCTGGTGGTGTTGGGGCGATGTCCCTTGGTATAAACCTTGTTCCATCCCCCCAGTAACCCCAGACCCTGTAATCATTGAAGCATGAATTAGTTCAGACTCTCTTAATGCTAGAGAAACCCGATTCAGGCAGGTGTAAGCCAGAGAGCTCCCATCTTTGTTCTTTTTTCAAGATGGGTTTGGCTATTCCAGTTCCCTTGCATTTTCATAATAATACTAGAATCAGCTTATCAATTTCTGCAAAAATATCAGCTGGAATTTTAATAGGGGTTACATTGAATCTGTAGATCAGTTTAGGAAATATTTCCATCTTAACATTTAAGTCTTTCGATCCCTGTACAGTATACGTCTTTCCATGTATTTAATCCGTCTTGAACTTCCTTCAATGACGTTTGATAATTTTCAGCATAGAAATCATGTACTTCTCTTGTTGCATTGATTCATAAACATTTTTTTCTTTTTGATGCTATGGTAAATTATCTCCTTAATTTCATTTTTGGGTTGTTCATTGCTATTGTATAGAAGTATACCTGAATTTTGTACATCGATCTTGTATCTTGCAACTTGGCTGAACTTCTTTTTAGTTGTAATTATTTTGTGTGTGTATTACTTGGAATTTTATTTTATAAGATCATGCCAGCTACAAATAGGGATACTTTTCCTTCTTTCTAATCTGATTTACTTTTACTTTTTTTTTCTTGCCTAGTTTCCTCAGCTAAACCTTCCACACAATGTTGACCTGGTCTTTCAGTCTTTCATCATTAAGTATGATGTTAACTGTGGGTTCATTGTAGATGCCCTTTACCGAGTTGAGGAAATTATCTTCTATTTCTAGATCATTGAGTATTTCATGATGAAAAGGCGTTAGATTTTGTCAAATGCCTTTTTTTGCCTCAATGGACATGATTGCAGTTTTGTCCTTTATTCTATTACCCTGGTATATTGGGTGGGTTAAATTTCATATGCTGAACCAAGCTTGTATTCCTGTGATAAGTTCTTCTTATATTAATTTTTATATGTTATTTGATTCAGTTTACCAGAATTTTGTTAAGGATTTTTGCATCTGTAATCATAAGGGAGATTGGTCTTGCAGTTTTCTCTTCTCTTGGTGTCTGGCTTTGACATCAGTGTAACAGTGGCTTCATAGAGAGCACTTGGAAATGTTCCCTCTCCTTCTATCTTTTGGAAGAATATTTGAAGGATTCATGCTGATTCTCCTTTAAACATTTGGTAGAAATTAACATGAAGCCATCTGGTCCTGGCTTTACTTTAAAGGAAGTTTTTTTTGTTACCATGTCAATCTCTTATTATAAATCTACCCAGCTTTTCTATCTTTTTTAGTCAGTTTGGATAAGTTTCTGTCTTTGTAGAATTTTGTTTGTTGTACCTATGTTATCTAATTTCTTGGGCACAATTGTTCATCATATTCCTTAATAATTCGTTTTATTTCTGTGAGGTTCATGGTGATGACCCTCTTTCATTCCTGATTTTAGTCATTTAAGTCTTTTCTCTTTTTTTGCTTGGTCATTTTAGCTAAAGGTTTGTCAGTTGTGTTGATCTTTTTAAACAACCAACTTCTAGTTCCATTGATTCTTTCATTTTTTAATTTTCTTTTTCACTTATTTCCACTTCAATCTTAATTATTTCCTTCTTTCTGTTTTCTTTGGATTCAGTTGCTCTACCATTTTTGTTTCTTGAGGAAGAAATTGGGTCGCTGGTTTAAGATCTTTAATATAGTCTTTTGTAGCTATAAAGTTCTAAGTACTACTTTAACTACATCCCAAAGGTTTTGGTATGTGGTGTTTTCATTTTCATTCATCTCAAAGTATTTTCTAATTTCCCTTGTGATTTCTTCTTTGACCCATTGGTTATTAAGGAGTGTGTTATTTAACTTTCACATATTTGTGAATCTTCCAATTTCTCTTCTGTTACTGATTTCTAATCTCTTTCCATTGTGGAATGATTGTAGAACATACTAGGCATGCTTTAAATCCTTTTAAACTTATTGATGCTTGTTTTATGATGTAACATCATTTAATCTGGAGAGGGTTCCATGTGAATTTGAGATGAGTGTGTATTCCTGAAAGTATATATTAATGTTTTCAATCAGATTTGGAAAGTTTTTGAGTTCTTCAAATGTTCTTCCTTCCCCTTATTCTCTCTCATCTCTGCCTGGCACCCTCATTATGCCTGTGTTGGCATGTTTGATGGTGTGCCATAGGTCTCTGAAACACAGTTCATTTCTTTTTATTCTTTTTCTTTCTGTTCCTGAGACAAGATAATCTCATTGACCTACTTCAAGGCTAATGATATTTTTCTTCTTCCTACTCAAATCTACTGTTGGGCCTCTCTAGTGAATTTTTCATTTTAGTTTTTGTGCTTTTCAATTCCAGAATCTTTTTTTGGCTCTTTTTCATACTCTTTACTTTTTTATTCTGATATTCTATGGTGATAAATTATTCTCATACTTTCCTTTAGTTTTTTAGGCATTTAAAAAACTTCTTTGTGCATATTTTAAAATGTCTGATTTAAAGTCTTTGTCTAGTAAATCCAATGTCTTGAATTCCTCAGAGAGAGTTCTTAATGACTGCTTTTTTTCCTGTCTATGGACTGTACTTTCTTGTTTCTTTGCATGTCTCCTAAATTGTTGTTCTTACTGTTGATGGAAACTGGGCATTTAAAATAATATAATTGGACAACTCTAGAAAACATACTCTTCTTCCTTCAAGTCTGCTTATTGTTACTATTTATTGTTGTCTTTTGTTTGGTGACTTTTCTCAAATAATCCTGTAAAGCCTGTATTTTTTGTTGCGTGTGGCCACTGAAATACCTGCTAGGTTAGCCCAGGGTCAGCTAATGATTGCGCAGGGATTTCCTTAGGTGTCTGGATCCAGTGAGTCTCCCAGTCATATCTGATGGGTTCTGTGTATTTGAGGGCAGACCTTCAACACTCAAGCAGGCCGTTTACAACCCCACCGCTGCCTTTACTTCTTGCTTGCTCAGTGCCTCGATGTTAGGTCGGGGTGAAAGCTCAGAGCATTCTCAAGCTTTACCTGAGCATTCGAATAATCCTCAGCACAGCCCTACACGTGCTTGTGGTTTTCAGATTCCCAGAAATCCGTAGGAGCTTTGCGAAGCCTCTATAGATACCACATGCCCCAGCTTTTCCTTGTATGTTTTTTGGTTCATGTATTGTCTGTCCTGTTACCCACCACCTTCAGAAGCGTGATGCTCGGCAAATGCCCGAAGGAAAAGGCTGTTCACGTTGGCTGAGCTCCGGTTCAGGTAAAAGAAGGACACCCTTGGAAGCGGGATCTTCCAAGATTGCACCAGGCAGGTCAAGTAACGCCTGTTCTCTGGGAATGGGCTCAGAAGGATCTTCATCCTTCTCCTGCACCCTCCAGTGGGGCGCCAGGCTGCTGTCTTCAAGGCTTCTGCAGAGCTGGTGGAGGGAATGGAAACAGGGCAAGTTAAAGCTCCAC
This sequence comes from Myotis lucifugus, assembly GCF_000147115.1. Taxonomy (NCBI): domain Eukaryota; kingdom Metazoa; phylum Chordata; class Mammalia; order Chiroptera; family Vespertilionidae; genus Myotis; species Myotis lucifugus. The sequence continues at coordinate 20,360 of NW_005872320.1, read as the reverse complement.
AGAGCTCGCTGTTCTTACTGAGATCCAGTCAATATTCTTAAAGAGACACTCCCTGGATTGCTACAAGCCTTTGGTTAGTTTCCAGAGTTCTGAAAAGGGCCGATTGTGACCATTTTGGCCGGTGTTCTCACTGCCTCTGTGGAGCAGAGCATTTTCCTAGGTCCCCCTCCTCATTTCAGTGCATCACCCACGCGCTGGTTTTGAGCCTGCATGTGCCCACCGTACCCAGTGGCTTATTAAGCACACTACGCTTGTACTTGCGGTGTATGGAGGCTGCTTTTCCTTGGTTGAATCGTTTGTGGATTCCCTTGGTAGAAACCAGTGGGGTCATACCCGCCAGCCAGGACACCCACAATTTCGTCTTGCACCTGCCGCGGGCTGAGTATGTGACCTTGGAGCAAAGGAGCTGAAATGTCCAGAGTACCTACTGTGTGCCAGGCTGGGCTCCTTCTTTGCTGCGTGTTTCATGTACATGGAGTGTGTTCTGTACATTGTATCATGTCCTTCCTGCAACAACCAAGAAAGAGATCATGTTCCCACTGAACAGATGAAGAAACTACTGAATACCAAGAACTTAGGGCTGTGCCTGGTGCACAGAGCACGTATTCCATGCATTGATTATTGTGTTGTTACTGCAGCTGTTGTTTTCAGAGGAGGAAGTAGAGTTGATGAGATTTCTCCAGGCCATTTGAATGCCAACCCAGGTCTGTCTGATTCCAAAGCCCATCCAAATTCCACATCCCCGTTCCCGCTACCCTGGGTAAGTCTGTTCCCACTGGGGGTCTCACTTTCCTTACTCTGAGGGATTTGGACTGACTGACGTTATTCGATCCACAAATACTTCGTGAATTGTGTTGCTGAGATCGCTTTTGGGGGGACCTGATGGAGGTATGTGATTCTGGGCGATCAGTTGCTCAGAGTCACTTTGGTAGCATTCTCTTGTTTGACATGAAAAAATAGACGGACGGGTAGACGGACAGGCGTGTAACCTTCAGCATGTGCTTCTCTCTCCCTGCTTGCTCCGTCCCATCCCCCTGCAGAGGCGAGAGGGGACAAAGCCAAGTGGGTGTTCACCTGGCCGCTCATCTTCCTCCTGGGCGTCACCATCCCCAACTGCAGCAAGCCCGCTGGGAGAAGTTCTTCATGGTCACCTTCCTCACCGCCACGCTCTGGATCGCCGTCTTCTCCTACCTAATGGTGTGGCTGGTGAGTGGCGGGAGCCGGGTGGACCGGACAGACAGCCCCTGCCCAGCACCTGCTAGCGGTGGGAGAGCCAACTCAGGCACTGCTGTGCCACCTTGGGCAAGCTGCCACCCTCCCTGACCTTGGCTTATTTCTCAGTGAGAAGGGGTAATGGCTGCTGAGCTATGCACCAGAGATGCCCAGACAGATACAGTGTGGCACTTGCATGCAATGCAGGCACAGGGGGATGGATATGAGCCTTCGCACCTGGCAGGATGGGCAGATAACATGGTGGGCGTGGCGTGGAAGTCAAGGACTGGGCCTGATCCCTTGAAGATGTCACTGTGAAGAGCTCTAAAGGGCTCATCACTAGGCCCCCATCCTTTCCGGGGTCCCGGGGGAATGTGAGGGAGACTGGAGTCAGTGGGAGATGAATACAAGCAGCCCTTCTATGCCCCTTGCCAAGGAATGTTCCTGTCCCCCTTCTGTGTTCAGGCACATGTGTAAACTGTATATAAACTCTTTTAGTCCTCATAACGACTATTTTTCTTATGCCCATTTGACAGATGAGGAAACTGAGGCGGAGAGATTGAGTAATTTGCCCAGTTACACAATTAGCATCTAGTACACAATTAGTTACATCATTCGTGAGTTCTAGGTTGGGATTAGAGCCCTGGTTTATTTTTCTCCTGAGTTTATGATCTCAACCCACTATCCTGAACTGCCTCTGTTTATTGCTGGAATTTTCAGTGCCATTTGGGCTGAAGTTTTGCAGGTGGAGAGGCCCTGGCATAGCTCCTGGGCAGCTCCCCCAGCCACGCATCACAGCTCTCAGTACAAACCTTCATTGGCTGGGCTGGGCCAAGAAGGACCCCCTGTAGGATCCTTCCTTTCTTTTCCCTCCTCCATCTCTTCTTCCTCCTTCTTCTCCCTTTTCCCCTCCCCTTCCTCCTCCTTCTGCCTGGGGAGGCCAGGAGCGCACAGAGCAGATGTGGTACAGGATGGCTGCATTTCTGTTGTGAAGCTCACTGTCAGCGTTCACTCTCCTCCTCACACCCAGTGCTGGCTGAAGGAAGGGCGAGCCAGTCTTGGTTTCAGAGGCAGAAGGGCCACCGCTTCCTTAACCCGAGGGGAGCAGCGTGTGGGGAAAGGTGGGCTGAGGGGGTCACATGGCAGCGGATTTGAACCCTAGTTGTGCCACTTAGATTCCATGAGACTTAGGGAGGTGGCCAACTTCTCTGAACCATGGCCCCCTCTCCAAAACGGGGAAGGTCCTCGCTGTCTGACAAGGTGACTCGGGGAGGAGAACGCTCTGTGCAGGCGCCATGCTCTGAGCTGGCAGCAGAGAAAACTGCTCATAACCGTGGATATCAGCTGTTTGCACCATGAGACACAGCCAACACGGCTGCTCCATGCTTGGTCAGATGCAGGCGAAATAGATGCTGGGGTGTGTGTGTGTGTGTGTGTGTGTGTGTACGCACGCACTTCGCACCTGTGTGCTAATGTGTATGTGTGTTTGTGCTCATGTGTGCACCTGTGTGTGTGTCAGCCCATCTTTACATTTGATTTTTTTCAATCCAGTGATAACTCTTACTAAAATGCATTCCCCAAACAACATTGCAGTAAAAAAACAAACAAACAAACAAAAGCATTTCATGATATTTGAGTGGGTATGAGAATTAGGGAAGATGAAATTAACAAATGTGTGACATTTTTCTCTTCTCTAATTACTGAAAATAACAGTATTATTAAATCAGTTCTGCTAATTAGCAGTGAGTTTGGACACTTAGTAACTACCACCCCCACTTCTTTTTTTAAATTAAATCTTTATTGTTGAAAGTATCACATATGTCCCCTCTCTCCCCCATTGGCCCCTTCTAGCCTGCCCCACCCCCACGTCTTAAAGCAGAGTCTGAGCAAATGGCCTGGCAGGAGTCCGAGGACCCTCCTTGCTCAGGCCTCTCCCTGTGGCTGTGAACTCCAGCTGACCCCCGTGTAGGGGAATTTCTACTACAGACAAGAGTGGAGTGCCAGGGATTAGCCTACTTCCTTTTTTTAATCCTCACCTGAGGATATATATTTTTTATTGATTTTTTTCTTTTTTAGAGAGAGAAATACCAATGTGAGAGAGAAACATCAATGTGAGTGAGAAACCTCCATCAGTTGCCTCCCAAACACACCCCAACCAGAGATCAAACCCGCAACCTGGGTACGTGCCCTGACCGAGAATCAAACCCATGACTTTTTAGTGTACAGATGATGCTCCAACCAACTGAGCCATCCGCCAGGGCCGCATGTTAGCCTAATTTCCACCCAAGCAAGACATGCCAGCCCTTTGGGGGAGACAAATTATTGACCGTGTCAAAATGCAGGGACATTCTAAATGGATCATCCCAGCTGGCACCCTGGCACAGCTGGGGAGACTGAGGACAAGAGAAGACTGAGCATCTGGAAGGATAGGAGGTCCCGGGGCTGCGTCCAGGGCAAAGTGACAGTTGGTAGCATCTTCGCTCCTGAACACCTGGACAGAGTGTACACACACACGCACGCGCACACACACACACACACACACACACACACGCACACCCTTCCTCCCTTAGTCCTTCCATCCTTCAAGTTTTTAGCCAGGTAGTACGGTGATTGGACAAAGAAAATGGAGACATCCCAGGAATACAAAGATAACCCAGGCTCCTGTGTGTATGATGTCTGGTATGACCTTAAAAACACACCAGCCACAGCCTGCTGTGCTTGCGAAGACTGTCATGGCCACGCGGTTAAGCCCTGGTGGGTCAGCCCTCCTCAGCGTGTCTCTTCTTGCACAGCCAGAGCAGGCCGGTCAGTGTGTGCTCTGCCCTGCGCTCTGAGGAAAGGAGGTCCCGCCACCCTGGTGACGGTTCCCAAAATGCATATTACTCCTATAATAGGGTAGGGGGGGAGGGCGGAGAAGAACACTCATAAGATGTTTTTGAAACAAAACCCTATTCCGGGTTTTTTCATTGGCCACAGCAGGACTGTGTTCAAGTGAAAAGCACTCAGGATAAGCAAGGCCCCCCCTTCTGCAGGTGACTATTATCGGGTACACGTTTGGGATCCCCGACGTCATCATGGGCATCACTTTCCTGGCGGCAGGCACGAGCGTTCCAGACTGCATGGCCAGCTTAATCGTGGCGAGACAAGGTACCCATCGCGTCTCGGCATCACCATGCGGCCCCTCACCCCCGCCCCCCACCCCCGACAGTTCACAGCTCTTAGGACGTGCAGTTCAGCTCAGCCGTGGAGGAAACTGTGACGTATGGAAAGCACGAGTCGGGCTCCACCCGAGGGGAGAATGCTCCCGGGATGAACTCCAGGCCTCGAGGCACATCTGTGTGCGTGCAGTTCTGTGAAAATGAACTTGGTCTCAAATCCCTAATGTGAGATTGCACAGGGCTAAAGCCCAGACTTTTTCCTTTAAAAAAATTTTTTTAATTGATTTCAGCAAGAGGAAGGGAGAGGGAGAGATAGAAACATCAATGATGAGGGAGAATCATTGATCGGCTGCCTCTTGCATGCCCCCTACTGGGGATTGAGCCCACAACCCAGGCATGTACCGTGACTGGGAATCAAACTGTGACCTCCTGATTCATAGGTCGATGCTCAGCCACTGAGCCACGCCTGCCGGGGTAAAAGCCCAGACTTCTTCTAGCAAACGAGGTAGTAATGAGGAATGTTCTGGTCCCGGGAAGGCAGGGTGGGGGTGTCCTATACCTCCAGCTGTTTTCCTCTGCTTCTTGAAGTTCTAGAACTTGTACAGTGTTTTGGCTCATTTGGTCCTTTTTCTTGGGGCTTACCCAGCGGCGTGGGGTGAGCCAGGTGAGCAGGACGAGCGTGCTCTTTGCGGGCAGGACCAAAGAGCCAGCCTTTGTTTACCGCTGCTTTCCAGCTCGGACCCCCGCAGGTCTCCCTCCGTGGATGAAAGTTTGCAAGTAAGGGGGGCGGGAGTGTGAATATGGAGTGAAATCTCAGAGCAGACAGGGGAGGAGAGAGGCGCCCAGCCGGGAGGTCGGCCCTGGAGAGAGGGAAAGTGGGTCGTGCGTTCCTCACCTTTGGAAGCGAGCGCTGCCAAAGATTCTCCAAGGGCAGCCTGTGCAGCGCGGGCAGCCGGCCAAGCCTGAGAGGCCTCGTCCTCTCCTCCCACCCTCGTTACACCTCCCGCCTGGCCGGTTGGTGCCTGCCCCCTCGCTGGGGGCTGCGAGGGAGCGTCTGTCCCAGGCCCCTGTCTTTGGCTTGTAGATGACCATCTTCAGGTCCCCGTGACGTTCTCCCTGCGCTATCTGTGTCCACGTTTCCCCTTTTCCTAAGGAACCAGTCATATTGGATTAGGGCCCACCCTCGTGTCCTCACTTTGGTTATCCCTGCAAAGACCCTGTCTATAAACCATTCCCATTCTGAGGCCCTAGGGGTGAGGACTCCAACATATGAACCTTGGGGGTCACCATTCAGCCCATCCCAGGCCCCTGTGGGCTTCCGGAGGGAGTGGGCCTTGGATCTCAGAAAAGGGTTTAGAAACGTGGGGTCTGTGAAGAAGGCATTCCTGTTAGGGGACGGCTCTGATAGAGCAGTTCAGGGGAAGAACAGGGATTTCCCGTGACCTGCTCCTGGCGAATGACACGTGGCCCTTGCCCCCTCCAGGCCTTGGCGACATGGCGGTCTCTAACACCATAGGGAGCAACGTGTTCGACATCCTGGTGGGACTCGGCATACCGTGGGGCCTGCAGACCATGGTTATCAATTACGGATCTACAGTGAGTTCCTCGCGCCTCCTTAGCAAGCAAGCCAGACGCCAGGCACGCGCGTGTCACGGGAATGATGGTGCCGTGGGCCTTTCCCAGCCGGGGGCTCTGGGAGCCACACTGCCTCCTTCTCCTTGGCACCCCAGCGCCCACTGTCCACGAAGGCTTCCAGAGCAGCCTGAGGGGTGCCTGCAGGGGAAGCTCCGTGAGCCCAGCCCTCCTCGGTGCTTCTGCCCCGTATCTCAGCCCCTGCCGGGCCTGTCCCCTCCTGGTCCTTCCCTCAGACAAGCAGAGTCCAGACTTGAACCCACAGTTAGCTGGTGGCCCACGGCCACCTGCTCACCTGGAACAGGCTTTCCAGGTGGGGGAGGGAGGGAGCGGGGCTTGCAGATGGATGGGCCCTGAGCAGCCCGGAGAGTCAGGCCTGTGTTTGTTTCTCTGCAGGTGAAGATCAACAGTCGGGGCCTGGTCTACTCCGTGGTGTTGTTGCTGGGCTCCGTGGCGCTCACCGTGAGTTTTTACATTAAAAAAACTCATGCTTTTTACATTAAAAAAACTCAATGAAGCCTCGTGCTTCATTGCATCGGATCTACACTATGTGTCTCTGAAGCCCCTCTTTCTTCCCCCCGGGCAGTGAGGGGCAAAGCTGAGGAAACAGAGAAATTCAGATACCCCAGACACAATCTGTGCCGATAATGTTGGAAACTGCCCTGGTTGGTGTTGCTCAGTGGTTAGAGTGTCGGCCCATGCACGGGGTGTGATCTCTGGTCAAGGGCACGTACCTGGGTTGCACATTCCATCCCCGGCCCCACTCAGGGCTTGTGCAGGAGGCAACCAGTCGATGTGTCTCTCTCACATCGATGTTTCTCTCGCTCTCCCTCCTTTGCCCTCTTCCCCTCTCTAAAAAGTCAAAAGAAAAAAAATATCCTCCGATGAGAATTGACAAAACAAAAATGAGAAGAATGTTGGCACCCACCACTGCACTCTTCCCTGGACAGCTAAGAAGTCGCCAGAGGAAAAGAAGTCGGTCTCCTCTCCCTAGGAGAGACGTCCTCCCCCAGCTCGTCGGAGCTGGCAGATGGGGGCATGTGGTCAGGCCTGGGGACTGGCATGCAGTAAAACTCGGGTTTCTATACTCCATGTGCCCAGGACTGTGCTCAGCTCTTTACTTCTGCTGATTTGTCAGTCCTTACAAACACCGGGTGAAGAGAGCAAGGCTCAGGGGGCGCGTGACTTGCCCAAGGTCATGCGGTTAGGAAGTGGCAAAGCTGGGTTGGAGCCCGGCGTGGTCCGTGTCTGTAGGGCCCGTGACATTGCTCTGATGCGGTGACTATGATCCCACCGCGAGGAGCCTCTGTTCAGGGGTCAGAGCGAAGGTAGTAAAGGGAGGTGTGGAGAGTCTGGGAAGAATTTAGAATGAGGGTGTGTGTTCCAAACGGTCCCTCAGACACACACACACACACACACACACACACACACACACACACGTAGGAGAAGGCGGTCCAAGCTGAAGTTTGCCAGACTGTAGGCCAGCAGCAGCCTTGGAAGTTTCGCTGAAGAGGGCCGAGGCTACCAAGTTCTGAAGCAAAGGAAGGACCTGGCGGAAGACCCTAGCTGATGCTAGAGAAGGTCTGGGTGGGGAGGGCCTGTTCCCTGAGGGCAGTTGGCGTGTGTCCCCCCAGGGCTGGGCCAGGGTCTCGCCTGGCCATGCACAAGTCTGAAGCCTGCAGGGCTTGTGCTGATCAAAGCAAGGCTATGCCTGGCAGCACCCCTGTGCTCCAGCCCACGCTGTGGGGGAAGTTGTGGGGTTCTGGTTTGTGTGTCGTTTCCCAGTACAAAGGCCTTTTGTATGTATCTCTCTGCCCCCGAGCCCAACCCTCGCCCTCTCTCCCGCCAGGTCCTGGGCATCCATCTCAACAAATGGAGACTGGACTGGAAGCTGGGCGTCTACGTGCTGGTCCTCTACGCCATCTTCCTATGCTTCTCCATCATGATCGAGTTTAACGTCTTCACCTTCGTCAACCTGCCGATGTGCCGAGAAGACGACTAAAGCCGAGCTCTGCCCGCTGGGAGCTGTTCTGGACACCGGCCTAGCGTCCTCCCCTCGCTCCCTCCCCCCACGAGTCCCCTGCGCTGGCAGCCACCGGCTGTCTTTTCTTACACTGGAAGGAAGAGCCATCATGGTCTTTGGCCACGGGCCCGGCTGCTGGGCATCCTCCTCTTCCTGGGAGTCAGTCCTGCCCTCCAGAAGGCGAGATGCAGGGGCCGCTCTCTGAGCATCTTCGCAGCCCTGAGCTGCAGTCACAGGATGTGGCGCGTGTCCCATCTCTCGCGGACACGTCGGTCAGAAGGACTTCTGGGTGCAGTTTGTCTTTCTGTTTCGCGGCATCCTGAGAAATGAGGTGGTCGGTGACGGTGAAGTCTCCTGGGCAAGTGCAAAATGGGAATGTTGTCCTCAAGTGTCTTCTCTGGGCCAGAGGGGGGCGTTGCTTAGGCAGCTTTTGCTGCAAAGAGAGGAAGAGCCGCCGACTTCTGCTGGAGCAGGGGCCTCCCCCTGCCGGGGGTGCGGGGCTGTGGTGGCAGACACCCCACCCCTTTTTCTAGACCAATTGGAAGAATGGAAACCGTTTTTTCAGGTTTGTTTATTGTTGTTTTTACAGCAGAAGCGAGAAAACAAGAATGCAATATTCTTCTCCTTGTATTGATGCATTCAGAGAATGAGCAATGAAATATTAAACATGAAATGTCCTACAGACCATCATACTTGAAAAATGTCATTCCATACAAAATGGGGACCAAAAAGGTAACACTCACGGAAAACGGGTCCTGTGTGCGTGGTGGTGCATGGACGCTGACACGCTTGGTTTGGCGCTCGGGAAGGAGGGAGAGACTCACATCGAAACGGGTGCTGATTCAGACGCGGTGGAGCTCGTAGTTCACAGCCATACATTCCAGACCTTCCGTGGGACGCGACGCGCTGTCACTTTGGGTTTGTCATTTCTTTGTTAATGCCCGACTCTCAACACCATCCTGTTGAAAGACCCAATTGTTTGTATGCCCAGCAAATCTCATAGCCCACTGAGCTGGAAGGAGTGTGCCAGCGCTCGGCTCACGACCAGAAGAGAGAGTTCCCGGAACCGGGACTGGGAGTGTTTGGAGCTAAAGTTTCTTGAACCTTACAGTTTGCTACCCGTGAACGGCCAAGGGCGGGAGGCTGATTCAAAGATAGAAAAATATTAATTTCCGATCGCTTCTGAGCTCTCAAATATATATTAAAAAGGTTTATGAACACAAACCATTTGTGGTTTCTAAAATGAAAGCACAATTCACTTTGTATAGAGGTATTTTTATTTTTGTAATGTTTCTATCGCAGATGTCTGTCCGATTAGATGCACTTTTAACATTAAGCTGTTTTGCACGGAAGACGTGAGTGGGGAGTCACCCGTAGTGGTGAGAGGAAGGGAGGTGTTTAGTGATGATTCATGTTGGTGATGGGGTGAAATCCAGTAGCTGATTCCTTCTGGAGACACAGCAGTTGTGACCCGAGGTGGGGCTTGGGGCTGTGCTCTTTAAGGCCTCTCGAATTTCAGCTGGAGGAAGTGTTGAAGCGTGTGTCCTTTAAGTGAGCGTGAGCCTACGCTGGGCCTGAACTCCGCCTCCAGGCTTCCCACCTGGATTTATAGCAGTGTTAGCAGCGACACCACACGAAGGCTTCTCTTTTTGCTGTTTTACCTAGATATGGGGTTCCGTGGTCTTCAAGTTGAGGATAAAGGTGATTTTCCTAAGAAGTTAGCTAAGTGGGAGGCTGGGTAGGCAATAGGTCATCATTATTAACTTAAGGTGCAAGGGGTGTCAGGGCCCCAGGGACACTCTGTCCTCTTAGCATAGCTGGCCTGGTCCCTCCGTCTTTACAGACTCAGTGGGTTTCAAAGCGCATCTGTCTCTATCTTTAGTCTCAACCCCTTCCCTTCCCCTCTCTCCCCATGACATAAGTAGGGATTATTCTCCCTTTTAACAGAAAAATTAGTCTTGGAGAAATGACTCTAGGTCAATGGCCAGGAAGTAGCAGAGCAGGGACTGAACTCCAGATTGTCACCCACTGTGGCTCAGCCAGTCCAGTGGGGTGGCCATCCGTGTGGGTGGGGGGGGGAGGGTGGGTTGTGCAGGTGTGAGTATGTTTTTGCCCTGGTGGTTGGTTTTTATCATTTGAGTTAAAACTCCATCAGATATTTACTTGATTCCTGGGTGCCCCAGCTCATATCCTAGTATCTACCCTTATCCAACGTCCCTACATTTTTCCTGAGAAAGGAAAATAGTTTCAGCTGCAAGGCGCAGGCCACATGGCTCCAGAATGGTATCCCTGCTGGTGTCACTGGTCTGAATGCGTGTTTCGTTTTCAAAAAACACATCCTAAGGACCGGCCTTTAGCTCAACAGAATCCTCTGAGATTATAAAGTACACTGCAGTTACCGTTTGAGACTAAAAATAATGTGTTTAATATGCAGAGCACTCCTGGTTAATTCTCTTTTGACTTGAATGTGCCAATGTCACTTCCTTAAAGGGTTGATGCACTTATTGTGCTTAGGAAACTATATATCCACTGTAGGTAAAAATGTCTCTTTTTAAAAATATTTTTCCATCACACGTTTAAAGGATTGCTTGATTAATTAGGCCTTCATTTTAAAATAATGCTTTTATCACCATGCAGGAATACTCCCTTTTCTCCCCCAAAGCTAATTAGCATGGGGTAATTACACTGCTACAAAAATAGGCAATTAAAAAGAATTAATTTAGCTCTTGTAATGGGGGTGGGGGGCAGAAAAGAAAAACAAACGATTGCACTCAGATAAGAAATGTCTGTAGAAGCAGGAGCAGGCGTTCCTCCTGATGTCTGGTTTGGAATTCGCCCTCACCAGCCCGAGCGAGGTCCGGGCGGAAGGTGTGTGGTATCTTGAGAACCTGGCCCTGAAGGAAAGTTCTGGGTCAGCTTCAGTGAGAGACCAATGGGTAAGGGCGTTGGGCGGGGGTCAGGGGGCAGACTCCTCCCACCCTTCCCGTAAGCCGCCATCAGCTGGCCTCTGTGCTTCCTGTCCGTGTGTCCGTCTGTCCGTCCATCGTGATCACAGACCTTGCTGCCCTGGTGAGTTTCCATCTGCTCCTCCCACCACCTGTGAGGGCAGTTTCTCGCTCTGCCCGTCAATCCCCTGCCTTTACAGACCCGAGCAGCTGATCGGGCACTAGCCCGCGGAGTTAAACCGGCCCGCTGTGCACATCACTCTAGAGCAGCCGTGTAGACGCCGACCAGAGACCCCTCCTGGGCTGCCCGGCTCCAGGGCCTCTTCCCCTGGATGAGGATTTGAAAGCCTTGTAGCATCCGCAGAAGCCCAGCACTTGGGGACACCGGAGTCACCCCCAGGCTGGCACCAGGGGGGAATGGGTCCTTCTTTCCTCCGGGTCGTTCTCTTCCCTGAGTCCTAGGGCCCCGCCCTGTCCTGAGGGTGGGGTGCACACAGGTGAGATGGACTGGGAGGGGGTGAGTTCCCTCCCTCCTGCCTCAGGTATGAAATGGACCAGTGGGTTACGGTGCTGGGCAGTGCGGGGTCTGCTGCCACGTTTGGGGAGTCAGGGGGCGCATAGCAGAGCCCTGCAGCTGGTACTGGTGCCCCTCAGTGGGTGGTGCCCTCCCAACCCCGATCCTGAGGGCGCTTAGGGCTGGGCGTGGTCTCTCCCCTCCCACCCACCTCTCGTTCCCTCTCGCCATGACCCTCCCCGGCTGGAGGGGGCGGCCGGGCTGCGTACTAGTATGTGACGGGCTCCAGCAATTGCCTGTTGCTTGAAGACACCAAGAACTTGCCTGTTGGGGTGAAAATCGTCAGGGGATTGTTCCCATGTGCCGTGATGTAAATATCCCCAGTCCCTCTAGTGCAAGCATGTCAAACTCAAAGGCTAACACGGACCAAATAAACAAGGGTTAAGTGTATGTGGCCACAAGAAAACAAAAGCTTCAATTTTCATAGCAACGTAGGTTTATTTTGATAAAGACATGCTGAATACAAAGGGCTGAAATAAATGAGTATCGTTAACAAAATAATAGAACATTTTAATAAAAATATTTTTTCTTGAACATTAACAGACACTGAATAACTGCACGAATTAATAAGCGTAACACAAATAAAACTATTTTTCTTGTTCTCTGAAAGCAAAATATTTCCTCTTGCGCACACCAAACAAGTCAGTCCAAGACTAATGACGTGGCCATCGGCTGCTAAAATATTCGCTGCTAGTATTAGTGGAGAGAAATGGTGCGCCTGTGGGTAAGGCGAGTAAGGGAAATGAATGCAACACGATTGTAGTAATCAGTCATTAGCGAGCATTATAGTTCATTATTAATTATGTATAACAGGATATTGTAAAAATTAAGTTACAAAATTTTTATTAAAACGTCTCTTCCATACCATTATATTGTCTGGGCTGCAAAAATATGTGTTGTGGGGTGCATACGGCCCGTGGGCTGCGAGTTTGACACGCTTGTTCTAGTGCCTCCAAACATGGTTTCCATGCCTGCCTTCCTCCCTTTCAGGCAGTTAGCAGATGCGTCCAGGGCATCTCAGATGGCCCACATCTTAGGAACTTCATTGCCACATTGGCCCATAGAAACCTCCAGAAGTTTCTGAAAATGCTCTCTGGGTGGTAGGAAGTCATCATCTCTCACCCCAACCCCAATGCCCTGCCTCCCCGGCCCCTCCCTCCCTCCCTCTCTCTCCCTGTGGATTCACCCAGAGCGCTGGGCCCACCACGTGTGAGCACCTACTCTCTCTGGCTTTGCACTCTGCACGCCCCTCAAGGCTCCCTCAGCTCCTCAAAGCCTGGAGAAGGGCCCCCTCCAGCCCTCGGTAAGTCTTCCTCCTGTCAGTCACGTGGGTCTCCATGGGCCCAGCCCTCAGGGCAAAGGACACACAGATTCTGCGGCTCACTTCGAGCCCCGCCTCTGGCCAACCTGGTGGGTCGGGGACCCCTGGGTTGTGCTGTAGAGAAGGCTCCCCAGAGGGCACGGTCTGCAGGGGTACAGATTTTCAAAAGGCATTTAGGTGGCTGTATTTGCTTTTTAATACGGAAAACTAAACTGGGGCGCTGGTTTTGCACTAACTTCAGGCCTGGTGGCCGAGAGAAGGCCGAGCTGTCCGCTGCCCGGCCTTGGGGAGCTGGTGCTGCGTGAAGTCAGGAGAAGGGGCGCCTTTCTCCTCTTCGGCCTCCCAGGCGGAGCTGGTTTTTCTGTCACCACAGGGAACCCAGGAGTGGCCTTAGAGCAGCGGTTCTCAACCTGTGGGTCGCGACCCCTTTGGCGGTCGAACGACCCTTTCACAGGGGTCGCCTAAGACCATCCTGCTTATCAGATATTTACATGACGATTCATAACAGTAGCAACATTAAAGTTATGAAGTAGCAACGAAAATAATTTTATGGTTGGGTCACAACATGAGGAACCGTATTTAAAGGGCCAGAAGGTTGAGAACCACTGCCTTAGAGCTTTGAACTTTTATGGGGGTTTAGAGCATTCTAGCTTTTCAATGACAAATGGCTCCGGGTTCCATTCACCTCGGCTAAGTCCTTGCACACTGCTGGGCTCGGGACTGGCTTTGCGTCATCTTGTGTCCGAGTATCTCTAGGCTTCTCATCGCTTCTTAGTGTCAGTGTCTAGCGGCCGAGGTCCTGGAGCCTTCACCCCCTTCTCGGCAGGGCCTGAGAAATCCTCTCTCTGGTCTAGGAGAATGCCCGCTGCCTGAAGCCCTGCCACGGACGGGGGCCGCGGGGTGGGAGGGGGGGGGCGGGTGCGACGAGAGTGGAAGACACTCCCTGTACCCAGGGGAGGGCAGTCCAGCCATGCCTGTGCGGCCTTTCCGTCGGTAGATCGGTGGGTCTGGGTTGGCTGCTTCTTGGTTAAAGCCTGATGGCAAATACAGGCATAACCCACACCTCTTCCCACCATTGCCAGAATTCACACAGTTGCTTTTTATGCAACGTGTGCGTTGGGACTTTTCCACAGTCAAGGCCAACGAAACCCTTAATCCCGGAGAAAGCTTGTGCCCTGCCCACCCCACCGCCGGAGAACAATTTGTTTGAAGCCATCGAGAGAGAGAGAGTGCAACTAGAGCTTTTGTGTCTAGTTGCGTGGTTTGGAATAAAGGGAGGGTCCCGGGGAACAGGCCCCTGCCCGCTCCCACTTGGGATTCCCGGGTGTCCAGACGGAGGAGCGAGGCCTGTCCTCCCACTGAAGGTGGCTGGGGTGAGCAAGGCAGCTGTTTTTCCACATCAGATATTCTAATGGGTTTTTTTCTGGCCACAGGGGTACCACTGCCCTCACCCCCAGAGGTGCCCTTCTGAGCTGCAGGCCACTTCCTGGAGCTTCCCCCACGTGGCTTGGACTAAGCATTTTGGGGGCCCAGTGGAGAGAGCTGTGGCTGAGCATCTGTGGCCGGCTCTTGGGGAGTTTCCTCGGGGAACGGCTCGTCTGGACGGCTGGTGTCCAGTTCAGAGCACACGCTCCCTGGCAGGCGCCCTCTGCGTGTGTCTCCTGTCCAGCAGCTGCCAGCAGGAGTGGATGCTCAGTGTCTGGACACAAAGAGAGCTTTGATTACCTAGAGAGGAAAGAGGGCCACCAGCCAGATGGGGCCTGGCCCAGGAGCAGAGGCAGGAGCTGCCAAAGAGAGGGCCGGGTGAGGAGAGGCCCGCACATCCCAGATGCCCAGGAGGTGGGCTGGGCACCGTTTCTGCAGAGCCAGCCGTGTGACCTTCCTGAAGCCTGGCCATGACCTACCCAATAGCAGGCAGATAGAGGCAGAGGGCTCTGTGTCCAGAAAGAACCCCTAAAAAACAGCCCAAACCAAGAACTTGCGGGGGTGGGGGCTCTTAGCCATCACTTGAGTTCCCCACAAGACATCTCAGTATGCTGGGCTGAATGCTACCGTTTTTGTTCACTCTCATCTCGGACAGAGCAGGAGCAATGCGCTGAAAAGTTGTAAATAATCTATTTATCCCGCTATTTATTTTTCAGTAACTGTGACCTCCTGCACTGTGAATGCTCTGTGACATGAGCTTCTGAGTTTAATAAAACTGTCATTCAATGGGAATGAATTGATATTATTGGTTACTAAACACTGGCATGAGTCTGTTTTCATTGTGAAGATAAACCTAGAGTAAACATGAACTAAATCTTTATCAGAAACCTAGCAGCCAGTATTGTAACGCAATATATCGCCATCTGTACACCGTCAATAAAACAAATGAGCACACATTGTCTTTCCCTATGTAGAGCTTCCGTTCGAGTTTTGCAAGGCATACATATTTGTGGTTTTTTTCAAAGAATTATTTACACTGGAATAATAGCCATTTGAAACCATTTATATTTGCATACTGAGAAAAAAATAAACTTCAAAAGGATGAGGGTTGGAGCTTTTTAATGATAATGATTGGTAATGAGTAAAACAAAGCAGAAATCTCGTAACTTAGCCAGTGCAAATGGGTCCAGAATGACCCAACCCTTGACTACCTCATCAGGCCCCCTGTGGTCACACGGAAGGGCCCTGGGCCAAGCTGTCGCCATCTTGAAATTCTTTTTTTTAAATATATTTTTATTGATTTCAGAGAGGGAGAGGGAAATAGAAACATCAATGATGAGAGAGAATTATTGATTGGCTGCCTCTTGCACACCCCACACTGGGGATTGAGCCTGCTACCTGGGCATGTGCCCTAACCGAGAATTGAACCGTGACCTCCTGGTTCATAGGTTGATGCTCACCCACTGAGCCGTGCCAGCCGGGCACCATCTCAAAATTCTTAATGATGTTTTGCATGTTTTCATGTTCACACTGAGCCCTGCAATGTGACTGCTCCTGCTCACCAGAATAAGGTTATGCCATCAGGCCTTAGGCCTTGAGAAATTGAGATTGGGGGAGAGGTTCTGGTTAATTCCTTTGTTCTTCAAGTCTCCTGAGCCTCGGCTGCCTTGGGTGTCATTCCAGACTTTAACATGCACAGGAATCACCGGGGCATTTTGTTAAAA
Organism: Myotis lucifugus; assembly: GCF_000147115.1. Lineage (NCBI taxonomy): Eukaryota > Metazoa > Chordata > Mammalia > Chiroptera > Vespertilionidae > Myotis > Myotis lucifugus. The sequence goes on along the minus strand of NW_005872320.1, from coordinate 4,346 downwards.
AAGCAGATTCTGGCTCAGTGTGAGTGGGATGGGGCCAAAAGTGCTACGTTTCTAGCACGTTCCCAGGTGATTTGAATGCTCCTGGTTCACACTGAGTAGTGAGGAGATCAGTCCTCCTCAGAGTGTGCCCTGGGCACCTGCGCAGGCTCACCAGCATCAATCTGCACCAAGACGAGCATAGAAACTGAGAGAATATAAGTACTTAGGGCAACATGATGAGTAATTTTATGCCGGAACCTTTTTATTGCATGTTCCTAGTCATTTTTATTATACTTATAAAAACATCAGTCCACAGTGAATTAGAATTTTTAAAATATTTGAAAACATCTTTCCCACAGGTTCTACTTTAGATGAGTAAGTTCGTAGCCTCTTTCATCTAACTCTTTCCTGTTTAAGTCAATCCACAATGTGTGAAGACTTTGTCTTGGTAGTTCCGGTCCAGTAAGCTTTGTGGGTCCTGAAGCCGCGAGGTCTTGGTTCTGAGCGTCTCAATCCATCAGGCACCTCCTGGCTTACGATGTCAGCGAAACACATGATGGGTATAGTCCCCATTTCACAGATGGGGAAAATGAGGCACAGAGAGCACACGTGCTGTGTGCAGGGTGCCTCGGTTATTCGCTGTGAGAGCCAGCTTTAGAAACCAGAACTTCCATTTCCCTGGGGCTGCCCAGACCAGACAAGGTAGCAGGTGTGGGGCACCCCATGCCAGGGCCAGCTTCATGGGCACACGACCTATGTAGTCACGGAGCCCATGCTTAGAGGGCCCCACACTTAGAAGGGTCCCGCGCTTGGCTTCACGCTCTGCAGAAGCTGTCTTGAAATTTGCATCCTTTTTGAGCAAGGGTCGCACGTGTTCATTTTGCACGGGGCCACACACATCACGTGGCCAGCCCTGCCCTAGGCCAGGCTCCCTGTGAGGACCACCCCTGCAGGGTCAGCATCTGAGGCTTCTGTGGACGAGACTCCCAGGGAGGGAGGGAGATCTCACCTCCCTCTCCGATCCTCAACATCACCTTGTTCAAGGCAGTATTAATTGCGGCCCGCTGAGTCGGACTCAAACTTCCCAAAACATTTCTCTGGGCACCCCTGTCACAGAAAAGGCACAGGATGGAAGGCACCGAAGAGCCCACGGAGGTGGGCATAGGGTCTCCTCTTATAAAAACAAAGGAAGAAAAGTAAGTCAAAGAAGGGAGACAGGCATTTGTCACCAGCCTTCTGTTCAACAGACACTGCTAGCCACCTTCTCTATCACCTCCACCCATGAGGTCAGTGTGCCTCCACCCATCCTCCAGAAGAGGAAACGTGGGCCGAGAGAGGCTGAGAAACTTGCTCGGGGTCACACAGTGGACAAGAGTGGGGCTGAGAGGGGAACTGCGCTTTGTGATTCTGAAGCAGCCAGCTCAGCCGCGCCTCCCCCTCGCCCCCCTCCCCGGCACCCAGCCACCCTCACAGCGGCTCATTAAGGAAGTGAGTCCACATTTGGGAATGTTCCTACCTGAGGTCCCAGGAGCCTCCTGCTGAGGGCACACCTATCTTCGGATCCTGCGCTGAGCTGACCTCAGAAGCCCAGGCTGGGACTGTGGCTAAGAAGACCAGCGTGGAATCAGACTTCCTCACACTGACCGACTTGAGCCCACCCAGGCCTTCTTGCGCAGAAGGCTTGAGGACACCACGCTTGATTTTTAGAGGAAGTAAATGTCCCCGAAAGGGAGAAGTGAGAAATCAATCACAGCTTCACCCTTAAGTAGTTATGGACAGTCTTCTCTGCCAAGCACACTCTACAAGAAAGTATAAGACACAGTCCTTGCCCTCGAGACAAAAGACCAATGAAGAGGATTTGCAATTACCTCTCAATGGCGGCCACTGGCCACCCAGTCCCTTTATTGCTGCTCTGTCTTCCTCAGCATATGGCTTCTGCCTCATCGCCCAAAAGGGCTGCCTGCCTTCATCTTGACTGCAGTCTCATGAGATCTTAAGTCAGACCCAACTGGTTACGCTGCTCCTGAATTTCTGACCCATAGAAACTGTGTAAGAGAAAAAACAAAAAAGCTTATTGTTGTTTAAAGCTATTAAATTCTAGGGTAATTTGTTACACATCGATGGATAACTAATACATTATGTATACAGGTGTTAGCCTGTTGGCCCATTTGTTCAACTGTCCTAAACCCCAAACTTGGACACACACGATGAATCAGACATGATGAAAGATTGCCTGCTAGAACATGAAGAGTTCCGGGGGGGGGCGAGGGGGGGGTGAGGCAAAATCGTGTGGTATGTGTCCTTGCCCTTGGAGCCCTTTCTGACCATCACGCACAGTAGGGTCACAGTGCCTGGCACATAGTGGGAACTCTGCTTCACAGGGAACAGCGTCAACCTCCTGGCTTGCCTTCTGGTAGATGAGCCAGCTCGGAGATGATGAGCTGCTAATGCTCAATTATCTGGCCTCTTGTCAAACATGTGGATTTGTTTCCCAGAGGTCACTGTTTCGAAGTCTCTTTCCATTCTCTCACTCCAAGTGCTGCCAAGAGAAAGGACGTGATAACCAGGCAAGGGAGTCTTTCCTGGGCCAGCTGCCTTCCCCCTGCCTGCAGCCAATGTGAAGGGCTGAGTCCTTCACCACCCACCAAGGGCTCCCTCCTCCTTTAGGCCTCCCTCACCATCCTTCGTTGGGGTGGAGGGAAGACAGAAAATGATCTTCTTGAAAATGACTCTCTCATGCCGAATCTTTATGCCGGAGCATCTTGAATTTTACCTATGACTCATGACCTTGTTTTCTTAAATTATAAAATGCGCAATACTCTACTATATATTCCACGTAGCCAATTAATTCTGACTGGGTGCTTTCACAGACTTTTTGCAAAACACTTGTATCTGTAACAAACCTAGGGTTGCAACTGATGAACAATAAGAACGTTGTAAATGGACATATATTTGTTTACACTAATGAGTGTAACCAATGTGAAACAACAAACATGTAAGTCAAAACTTGACTCATTCATGGATGACACGAATGACTTCTCACAATAACCAGACAATAGCCTTTGAAAACTGGAAGAACATTTGCTTTATCTTTTGTGCTTTTTGTAGCATAATGACTAGAGATATGACATGCTTTTAAAAACAGCTTTTTTTGAAGGATAATTGATATACAATAATTGTACATGTCTAAAGTCCACGATCTGATTAGTCTTGATAAATAGGTAAATGTCCATGTAACCACCACCACCATCAAGATAATGACTATATCAATCAACCCCGAACGTTTCCTCACGTATGGCCTTGTTTTTCTGGTCTTTCTATACAGTTGTAGTGGACACGGTTGGTTATCTACCTGACATCCATTCTCTTCTTCCTTCCCAACAGAACCTTAATTTTGATGAGGTCTCATCCTCTCCCCAGCATGACCAGGAAAGGTCACCTCCACGCCCAGGACCCCGTGAGGGTCCTAATGAACCTAAGCCCATCGGTGCATGATATCCTCCTGGTGGCTGGGCCAGGCATGTGACCTCGGTGGGCCAACCACACTGCATGGACTTCTGTCCCAGGCTGAGGAGGGAGGCTTTCCCCCTTTCTTACAGGATGGGCCCAGAGACCATGATTCCAGCTGCCACTGGAAGTTGTCTTGAAACCGTAGAAGAACTCTCGTGAGGATGAGGAGGTCAGAACAGAGAGAGGGACCAACCTGAGTGATGGATGGCAATTGAGCCCTGATTGTTCTGCACCTGGGCCTGCAGCTTCTCGGGTGGCTCCCACTGAACCCCGCCTCCTAGTTTTCACACCTTGGTTTAATCCCTTCCTCTTGAGTGTGGGCAGGATCTGTGACTGGCTTCTGACAGAACAGGGCAAGGGCGAGGGGTGTCACTTCTATGACTAGGTTATATAAGGTTGTGACTTCCATCTTGCAGTGGACTCTCTATTGCCTTCTCAGCTTGCACACTCTGATGAAGCAGTGGCCATGTGGGAGATTTCCACACGGCCAGGCATTGACAATGACCTCCAGCCAATAGCCGGCAAGGAACTGAATCCTACCAACCATCATGTGAGGCTGGAAACAGATCCTTCCCTAGCTACGTTTTCAGATACAACCCTAGCCCTGGCCAACAACTTGATTGCAGCCTATGAGAGACCCCGAAGCAGAGGCCAAGACTCCCAACTCCCAGAGACTGTGAGATAATAAATGTATTGTCTTAAGACACTAAGTTTTGGGGTAATTTGTTACACAGCAATAGCTAACTGAAGCGCTAGTTTTTGAGTTATACAAGACAATCCAGTTCCTTTGTACTCAATCCACCCAGAGTCAGGGTTTTCTGTCACCTAAATCCAAGAGCATCTTCCGATGGCTAGTC
>NW_005872319.1:47302-73668 GCF_000147115.1 Myotis lucifugus | reverse complement strand
CTGATGGCGAACCTATGACAAGCGTGTCAGAGGTGACAGGTTTCTCTTGTTTTGGGCTGATTTTTCTGTGAGTAGTGGCATTTAAATATATAAAATAAATATCACAAATAGAAGTCTTTGTTTTACTAGGGTTGCAAATATCAAAAAATTTCTATCTGTGACACGGCACCAGAGTTAAGTTAGGGTTTTTCAAAATGCTGACACGCCGAGCTCAAAAGGTTCGCCATCACTGCTCTATCTCATGCCTTCTGTCTGACACATCAGCGTAGGATAGAAACAAGAATACAAGCTTTGAACCCAGACAGATGAGAATTTAAAGCTGGTTTTAGTTAACTCACTAGGTCTACACTGTTATCTTGGGTGTTTTTTTTTTAATATATCTTACTGATTTTTTTACAGAGAGGAAGGGAGAGGGATAGAGAGTTAGAAACATCGATGAGAGAGAAACATCGACCAACTGCCTCCTGCACATCTCCCACTGGGGATGCGCCCGCAACCCAGGCACATGCCCCTGACCGGAATCGAACCCGGGACCCTCCAGTCCGCAGGCCGACGCTCCATCCACCGAGCCAAACAGGCTTCGGCAATCTTGGGTGTTTTTGAACCTCTCTGGACCACAGTTTGCTCGTCTCTAAAATATATATGAAACATATTTTTAGAATGATTGTAAAGATAGAATGAGGCAGTCTATAAAAAAACAACAACAACACAATAATGGGTATTCAATAGATATTAGTTGTCTTTGGTGACCAAGGGGTGACCAAAACCCTCTTCCTTTGCCGGCTTATCATTGGCTTAACTTTCTCTCTTTGTGTTACTGGGATATCTGATGAAGGGAGGAAGTACAGTGTTTCTAGGCAACGTTACTTGTGGTCCAAGGGTTCCCTGCCTAGGGGACAGCATCCCTACTCATCAAAGGTAGAAATGAACTAGGCGTTTTTACCCATTGCACATGGCACTGTATTATATTTTTATAGAAAATTATTTTGTATATTCTGGATAGAAAAAAATATTTTTGTAAAATAAAATTTTAATCTGTATAGATTGAAGTGGTTTTTAAGTGAATATCTTAGGATTTAAAATTCATTTTGCTTCTGACTCTAAAAAATAATCTTGGGTGCCATTGCTAGTTGTATCAGATGTATTATTCCCTGGCCAATAATTCTAATAGCATGCCCTCATTAGCTCACTTTTATCTTTTGGTATAAATCAATTGCAATTAAAATAGAGTTTGCTAGATCTCGGCGGAGTATTGTTTCACGGTAAAAACATTTTCACTCAAGAGATCAAGTGTGATTCACTTCAGTAAGAGGCCACAAGTTCAAGTTGCGCTGTGGAGAGGGAAAAGTCACAGGTTCCTTTCTACAGAATATTTTCTTGCCGTTCTCGATGCAGGGCGATACACCTGCATTCGCCTGATTCATTTACTTCAAAGTGGACTTTAAGTGTTTTTCTCAAGCCTGGAGGTGAGGGTGAACACTAGGCACCCTCAAGGGGCTTGTCAGATAGGATTCCCACCACAGCGTCTCCTGCCGGAGGTGAAGATGGTGTCCTTTCGTGGCGGCCATGATGTTTTTTGCCCCGATGTGCACCTCCCATGGTGCTTTTGACATTGATCCACGTCGTCACATGTATAGGTCATGTCCACCTTTTTGATTGCTGAGTAGCAGTCCATTATGCGGATATGTGCGCCGTCATTTATCTGTTCATTGATGAATGGACGTCTGGGCTGCATCTAGATTTGGTGACTGTGCATAAAATTTGCCACAACCATTCAAATACGGGTATTTGCAGGGACCCCTGCTTTCGCATGCTCTCCAGTAAATCCCAGGGGATTGCTGATCCTGGGTTCAACTTTCTGTAAAAAGCCAGGATGGTGGAGAAGGCAGGCTCCTGTAACCTTGCACTGTAGCTATAGCTTCTTTGCCAGCACGTGGTATTGGCGGTATTTCAGTGGATGCTTTGCTTTTAGTTCTTCTGATAGACGTGTGGTCTGATAGACGTGTGGTGCGCCCATATTTTTGCTTCCCGTGTTCTTTCCTACCTGATGGTGCTAAGGTCTTGCTTGTATTGCTTCCTTCCTATGGATAGAATCTACTTGAGCTATTCTCTTAGGGCAGGTGTGCTAGGGATGAGGTCAGTTGAGTTCCCTTCATCTGAGAATGTCTTGATTTTCTCTTCATTCCCGAAGAATATTTTTTGCTGGATTATAGGATTTTAGGTTGACAATTATTCTCTTTTAGCAAGTGAAAAATATTATGCCATTTTCTTCTGGGACCCGTGGTTTCTTGATTTATATTTATTGCAAATAATCATTCAGTAGGTTTTTTTATTTTTGTTGATGATTTCCTTTGCTGTGCAAAACCTTTTTAATTTGATGTAGTCCCATTTATTTATTTATTTATTTTTGTCTCCCTTGCCTGAGGAGGAGATATATCAGAAAAAAATATTGCTAATGTCAGAGATTTTACTGACTGTTTTCTTCTAGGATTTTTATGGCTTTGAGTCTTAACATTTAAGTCTTCAATCCATTTCGAGTTTATTCTTGTCTATGGGGTAAGAAAATGTTCTGGTTTCACTTTTTTTGCATGTATCTAATTTTCCCAGCACCATTTATTGAATATCTTTGCCCCATTGTATGTTCTTATCTCCTTTGTCACAGATTAATTGAGATTTGCGAAGTTGATACTTTTAAATGTAATCAGATCATGGTTTTTTTCTTTTGTTCTTGTGCTTTAAGACTCATTCCCGGCCTAAGATCAAATATTCACACGTATTTTTCTTTTTCCTTTTAAATTTTATAATTTATAAGGCTTTTAGTTGAATCGTTTTTTCATTTTATATTTTAAATTCTATATTACATTCATGTTTAGAACATAAACAGAAACAATAAGTATAGTTTCTAAAGTTTACTGTGTTTAATGTTATGAATGGGAGCTCAAAAGAATTTTGATATTAAAATATCACAGAATGTTCAAAGGATAGGTCTTGTTTTTATTACTTTCATGTATTCATCGTATTACTTACATTTGTTAGACATGATAGTGATCAATATGATCATTTGATCATTGATCATACACTAAGGCCAGACGTAGCCATTCCGAAGGCCTTCCGAAGGCCAAGGTTAAAGCAAAACTGAATAGATCCCTTTAGTTTATCTTCATCAATTGCCAAATATTTGAGCCTGTGAAGTGGTGTGAATATCAAAACCCTGGCTGACTTTTGTGTAGCCCTACTGTGTACATACATGTGTATGTATGTGTGTATGTATGTATACGGCAATAGACAGATGGTAGGTACGTTAACACATTGCGGACCAGTAGTTTTGTTGCTAGCTTTACCCAGTGGCCAGATAAGTTTCTATTGAACGAGTACAGAAGACGTTTTACATAAATGTTAAAGGCACACTGTAAAATTAAATACTCATTGCATTTGGAAGTTATTTATTACAAGCTAATATCTTTTTAAAGAATTCTCGTGATTGACCACAAGCCTTAGAACAGAAAACACGAGAATTCTCGTGATCTGTCCTCAATTAAGAGACAAATTGTCTATAAAAAGCTAATAGTGGTTTAATGTTGTCATTTTCTTCTTTGAATGTCTTGCTTAAATGTTTAATTAGAGCTATTCTGTCTAAACAAGTGCCAATATCATATTCAAATGTAAAACACTAGAATTCCCATGAAATTCAAGACCCAATCAAAGATGTCCACTCCCCATGGCTATGTAACCAGCCACCTCATTGAAGCAGCCAGGAGAGAGGTGTCTGGCGGGGCCGGGGTGGCCATGGGCCTGCTGGGTGGGTCTGTGCCCCACACACAGCCTGAATACCAAACCCCTCCTCCTGTTACAGCCGTTGGGACAGCCCAGCCCCGCTAATCTCCAAGAAGAATATATAATTCTTCGTAAATTTCCTTGTGCTTTTTTTTTATGTTTATGGAATAGAGTTTGCAGGTTCACAAAGCAATCATACGCAACCTGAATTAGTCGGTCCGCTCAATACGTAAGGAATGGCCGTAGCCGGTTTGGCTCAGTGAATAGAGCATTGGCCTGTGGGTCAAAGGGTCCCGGGTTTGATTCCGGTCAAGGGTACATTCTTTCACATCGATGTTTCTCTCTGTCTTTCCCTCTCTCTTCCACTCTCCCTAAAATCCAATGGGAAAAGATCCTTGGGTGAGGATTAACAACAAAAAAAAAATGGAAGCTAGAATTTGCCCCATAGCTCACAATGGTGAGAGGCAAGGCCATCACATGGAAATCCGCTCTCCACTCCACCCGACCACCCGCTGCTCATGTTAGCACCTGTTTTCCTTGCCATCCGGTCTGAACAGCTTAATACAAAGCTGGGAGGTCCCTGAAAGCCAGAGGATTTGCTGGGGTTTGTGCCAGAGCAAATGTCCATGCATTTCCCAGGACACTCGCTCAGCACAGCACCTGGGTCTACCCTGGGGCGGGGGCCCTCCCGCCTGCAGCCGGGCCACCCCCCACCAAGATCAGCCTCTTTCTGCCACCCGCTCTCCATTTCTCTAATTACCTCCAAATGTAACACACGGGCCAGGATGGCGGTGCCATGGGGGGGGGGGGGGGTGGGCATATTTCCCGCCCTTTATTGGATCGGTGCTCTTGCGCGCCTTACCCCACATTTTCTAACAAGTGCAGCCGGAGATGAGCGAGCCACGGGTTTTGCTCCAACCCCCGCTTCCATGTAAAGCTTCCAGCCTGGTCTATTCTAAAGTTCACTGAAGTATTTGTCTGCTTTCCCGCAGTTTCTAAGTAGATAATAAGTTCCAAAATTCACCAGGCTCCTCTGAAAAGAAGCATGTCACGGTGGTTGGTAGCTAATGAAGACCCCTTTAGTTTATCTTCATCAATTGTCAAATATTTGAGTCCCTGAAGTGGTGCGATGAGGTACAAAGACAGATATTTGAAGGGATTTTAACTCATTTGAGCAATTACATGCTTAACTGCCCCGCGATAATCTGCCAGCCTGGGCCTTTTCTGCACAGCACAAGTGGGGCGCGTGAGAATAGCGGGATTTAGACCATAAAGGCTGGGGCTGAATGGAAGAAAGGCACCGGGGAGATTAATTGCCGGTAACAAACAGCAGGGCTGCTTGCAAGCTATATATCACACAGTTACCTACCAGCGGCGGCGGGGCGGCGCACGGCAGGCTGCACGGCGTCCCCAGTGCGGTGGCCTCCAATGCACAGGCGGGTCGAGAGTGCGTTTATTACAAAGTATACACATGCATACATGCAATATACATGCATGCATGCAATATGTACACGCTTACCATGTGTACATGCTTACAATACCAGTATGTACATGCATACAATATGTGCATGCATACCGTGTGTGCATGCTTACCATATGTACATATAAACACAATGTACATGCTTATCACATGTACATGCATGCAATGTTCACATGCTTATAATATATATGGCATACAATATGTACATGCATACAATGTGTGCATGCATACAATGTGTGCATGCTTACCATATGTACATGCAAACAAAATGTACATACTTATCATATGCACATGCATACAGTGTGCACATGCTTATAATATATATGGCATACAATGTGTACATGCATACAATATGTGCATGCATACAATGTGTGCATGCTTATATGTGGCATACAATGTGTACATGCATACAATGTGTACATGCATACAATATGTGCATGCATACAGCGTGTACATGCATGCATGCTTGTACATGCTTATCATATGTACATGCATGCAATATGCACATACATTCGCAAATGCAAAAGACATTCGTGCATGCAATTTTTGCATTTACACATGCTATATATATATGCATTCATGCATGTAATAAATACATATTATTGAAAATATACATGTATTATTGAAACATTTGTCAAGAAACCCATGGATTTAAAGGCTTTTCCAGGGCCATTCTTTTCATAGTTAGAGTCTACTAACCCATTGTTCTTCCTAATCTCTAAAAGTGTAATGACTGCAAGTATTGGAAGTTAAAATAACTATAATGCCTGCAATGCCAGAATAATTTTGTAAAAGATGAACAATCAAATTACCTGATTTCCAAGCTTACCACAAAGCTGCAGTGAGCGAGACAGCGCAACATTGGTGTAAAGACCGACAGACACAGATCAATGGCACAGAATAAAATCCTCCCACACAATAAAGGACATAATCTCACGAATGAATCTCCAGTCATTACAAACACACTTCTAAGAGGACAAGTAGCAGGAAAAGGAATTTTTGTTACTGTCAATGCTGTGATGACTGAATGTGGGTTTTCGGCTCTTTCCTCAATTGTGGTGGCATTTGGTTCCATATGTGATGTTGTGATGAACATGAAAGGCCCTGGGTGTGGCCAGCGTCTTCCCCTCTCCCTCCCTCCTTCCCATTAGCAGATCCTGCTTCTAGGCCTATGAATGAGCTCCCACCCCAGCCAGGCGGAAGGGATTCGCACAGAGCAGCCCAGCCAAGCTAAAACATCTCAGAGATGTTTATTCCACCTCTGCACACCGTATCACACTGCGCCCCTTAATACACGTTCCAAACACGTCCATATAGAATGCTTGGCTCCCAAAGTCTTTGCCCCAGATGGAGCTCCCACGGTGCCATTCACTTGGGCCCAAACGACACGCCGCCAGACCCACTCCACCCCAATCTGAGAAACACGGTTTGGGGAAAAAGAGCTGAAGAATGAAATCCTCACCCTCAGGGACCCGCCAATCTAGTAGAGATGACAAATGAGCAAACAGCAGTAGAGTGTGATCAGAGTTAGCAACGTGTCCCTCGGTTGGTTGAGTGTCACCCCATGCACCGAAGGGTTGCCGGTTCGATTCCCCGTCGGGGCCCGCGGGCTCGATCCCCAGGGGGAGCCGTGCGGCAGGTAGCTGATCAGTGTTGCAATGGCACATGGACGTCCTCTCCCTCCCCCCTCCCCTCCTCCTCTCAGGATCAAACCATTTTTTAAAAAGTTAGCAGCGGGCACAGAGTCTCTGGGCTGGAAACCAGGCTAGGGTCTTCTTTTCCTCTGTGATTATTAACCCGCGATCTGACGGTCCAGTCACCTGCCTGAGCACCTGCCAGAGAAGCTGGGAACACACCAGGCAGGTCTTGGATCCGCAGTGACAAGGCGCTATGTGAGCGCAGAAAGGTGCGCATACGGCACTTCGTTGTGGGCATTCCAGTCCCGCTCGGGGCCACCTCCTGGTGCCGTGTGCCATCTGCCTCCACCCGGAGCGTGGCTGCCCATGCCCTGGACTGGCACGGAGTCAGACAATGTGGACTCTGCACTCATCTTGGCCCCGCCCGGTCAAGCCCGCCTCCACAGCAGCTGGCTTCTCCCTTTCCCCGGGGGCTGGCCATCCCTCCGCCTTCACTCCGTCCCAGCCGTGTTGTTCCGCCAGCAACTGTCCTTCTGAGCAGGGCTCTCCTGACCTCCGTTCATCGCCACTCGTGGGACTTTTTATTTGAGACGATCCCCTCTAGCTGCGGGTCAAAGGGCCCCGGTCATGGTAAGGGGAGTCCCAGGCCCTCCTTGGAACCCAACCGGTGGTCTGGGCACCCACGGAGGAAGGCCACCTCACCTGTTCATCCCTGTTGTTCAAGTGGCAGCAGACGGCGGTGGCAGAGGGTACCTAGGCACTGGCGCTGCGAATGGCCATCATTGTCGGTCCCCTGACACACTCCAATGGCTGTAGATGGATGGGACACGCCATCGGAGTCAGCCGGACGGGCGCACGCCTGCTGCGTGGAACCAAATTCGCCTAAGCCGTGGGGGGCGCCCTGTGCCGATGCCTCCCTGCTCGCTCGCCAGAGAGCCCCCCATCGTGGCCTCAGCACAACTCGCCTTCCCGGGCACCAAAGCTGAACTTGACCGGCTCCTCCTCTGCTCAGCGTCTCTGAGGACTCCCGCTCCTCCCTGACATTTCGTAAACGCTAAGGACCAAACGCCGTGGTCTGGCCTGGCACACGAGTCACCTCCCGTCAGCTTCCCATCCTCCTTCCTTCAGGAGCTGATCCTCAGTCCCCCAACACACTGCGGGCCTGCGCCCCTCTTTCCTTCTATGTGTGATGTTTCCACCCTGGGGCTGTCCCTCGGGCTGTCCCTCTTCCTCCTCCTCCATAGAAAACGTCCATTGGGCCTTCGAGCCCAGCTTAGATGCCGCCTCCTCTTGGCAGCCCAGGGAGCTCCGCCGCCTTTGTACCTGCATCTGGTGCAACACAGCTTCTGCTGGCCCAGCCTCCGTGATCTGTGCGCCGGAGCCTCCTGCTGGCCCGGCTTCCTGGAGACAAGGGTCACATCTTTCTAATCTCTCCGCTGGTCCCTCGTGGAGGGCACGGAACAGAGGGCACGCTCTCCCACCATGTTGCAAACTTGGGTTTTATTTCGATCTCTGAGACACAGGCCGGGCCAGGGTTTCCTTCAGAAGCAAAACCCAACACACACTCACCTCGTGCAGGAGCCAGGTGAGCAGCAGGAATGCGGGGAGGGGCGTCCACGCGTGGAGTCTGCGAGAAGCTGGCGCCCTCGTGACTCGCTGGGAGGACACGAGACAGACTTGGCTCCAGCTCTTCGTGGCTACACAGGGCCACGTGATCAGTCTCGCTAGATCTTTTGATTCCCACGCCAACCCTCATTGTCCAAACTGGAGACTCCAGCGATCCAAATGTTGTGTTTCTATTTTTCTGATTTTTTAAGTGAGAGAAACAGGTCTTCAGACTTCTAAAATAATGTGTCCAGAGAGTAGAACGTGTCTGTGACATTGACGTGGGGCAGGGGAACTGAGTCTGTCTTCCCCTCCCCCAACCGTGTGCCTCCAAAGTGCATAGGAGAACTTGGAGCTGAGTAATTATGCGTGTTAATAGCCTGACGCTTTTAAAGTGTCGAGAAGAAGCCATGGCGTCAACGGGGTGGTTTAATACACTAGTCTCAACATTACCTTGCCTCCACCTCCTACACTCTCAAATTGTCACCTCAAATATGGAAGCAGACATGTGCTTAGAATTCATAATACTGAATCCGATGGAACGAGGTCAGGCCAGGAGTCTAGCATTTCACGTGTGTGCGTCCCATATCTGACATCCCCCTTCCCTCGGGGCACAACTTTTTAATTATTATTTGTAGATCCTCTTTCCCTTAAGCACCTGAGAAGTGCAATTATCACCCTGAAATGCAGTGTCTGAGGTATCGTTTTTGTCCCTGAAATGGAAATTTTTCCCCCCAAGTAGCGACCTAGGCATACAATTTACTGCTGTAGCATCCTTGACAACCAGTCAGATACTAGTATATGTGTGTCCAGAATGTGAGAACTAATTCAAATTAACAGGGCAACTTGGATTGTTTTCAAATGAAAACACTCCTTTGTTTTTTCATAAGATTACTCTTTCCCGCTCATCATGATAACTCTCCCTCCTATCGCTGGTGCCAGGTTTTGCCCTTACCACCACCTCGGTCCTGAGCATAAAGTGTTAGAATAAATAGTTTTATGAAATGTAATGAAAGTGAGATGCACCGTTACTCTCCATTCCACGTTTCGGAGACTGAATATTCACCACCTCGCTGGTGTATTCTCAGAGCAGACAGCCAGACGTGCATGGTCCTCTAGTTGACCTCTCTGACGGGTGCGTAACACCCGATGGGGTTTCAACCCCAGAGCTCAGGGCCAGCAGTCAAGACACTTAGGACTCATTCTGAGTACCCAGGTTGTTCCTCAACAACTCGGCCATCTTGAATGGATGGTGCAAGGGCAGGGAACAGGGCCAGAACTTCATGCCTCTGGCATGATCATTGTGTCATGTAATTGTTTTCATATCTGATTCCCCGTAAGAGTCTTGAGGGGAGTGGGGTGTTGCTTTCATCCATATCTAGTCAAGGGTAGGGCACCCAGTAGACAATCGTAAAACATTTGTAGGACACATGCCTTAGCTCTCACCTCATTCTATGTGATGTGTTGGTCAAGATCATTCATTGTTCAAGTTGTCCCTTCCTGTGGCCATTGTGAGACTCAAGTATGAGTACTTGGCCTTGGAGAAGGAAGCTCTGGAAATGAGGGTTGGCTTTCTGTCGTCTTCATTATGCCACTTCCATCGCTGTAATTACTTTGTGATTCTCGAAAACTGTCTTAGCTTAACACCTAGAAGAGCTCATGAAATGTGATCATTCTCAAAGTCATCATCTACACAACTTGTTTGATTTTTCTTCTTTACAAAAGCATAAAAGGCAAAGATGGAAAGAATAGATGGAAAGGATAGCGTGTAGTGTTTAAGTACCTGATGGAGCCGCTGAATGGGTTACCCACTAATTTACATTTTAAATGAACTTCATGCAAGGTCGCCTTCCCGTGGATACCCTGATGAATATACAATGCGTTTTATAGGGCACATTTCATAAAAAAAAAGATGAAGATGTTGACTGCATCTACTGACAAATCCTACTGATACAACCGGTTCAATGAAGTTGTCAAAATTTACCCAGAAAAAAACCGGTGACCTCTACATTTATCATCGCGAAAGGTGCCTGCTCATTTGCATCTCGAGATAACACGTCAGAGATGCTTCTTTAAAAGCCATCAGCCCTCCAACTCGGCACAGTGACATGGTATCTATCAACGTCTTTTGGTGCCTGCAGTTCTGTCAAAAGGCACTCGGAAGAACTGGCACGTACCACCCTATTTGCATTTTTGCATCTCATTATGACCCTAATTGCATACCAACACAGCATTTCTTCTTGACTATCTCAAAAAAACATTATCAGCAGCGTCTGAAAGAAATGCTTAAATGTCAGCTATTGACAAGAAGAGCTGACCTTGAAGGTTCCCATTGTTCTGAGATGCGCCTGCCTCCACTCACTCCCCAACTTCCTGTCTGTGTTTGATAACAGACAAGGGACACAGTAGCTTTATGTGGTTGTATGTGGCAAACTGGACGGGAATCAAGAAATTGCCAAACTTCTACCAATTTATCACTCCTCTCGGCAACCATCTGGGTTTGGTTGATATCTGCCATGACAATTCTTTTTTGTTTGTTTTTTAGTCCTCACCCAAGGATATTTTTCCATTGATTTTTAGAAAGACAGAGAGAAATATTGATGTGAGAGAAACACATCGACTGGTTGCCTCCTGCACTTGCCCCGACCAGGGCCCGGGCCAAGGTACGTGCCCTTGACCGGCATCGAACCTGGGACCCTTCAGTCTGCAGGCCGACGCTCTATCCACTGAGCCACACCGGCTAGGGCCGCCGTGACAGTTCTTAAAACCACCGAAACTTTAAAGGAGAGTGGACAGCTTTACAATGAAATTCCTACAAAATTGTACAGGGCCTCCACTTTAACAACGAAAATGAGTTTCTCCGTGATTCATGTTATGACAAAGAACCCAACAACCTTTGTCCTGCACGCATGCAACCCATTTTACACATTGTCACACGCAGAATCTAAGTGTCCGACGAGTACCAACAGCTAATATAAAACTGGACAGAACCATTTACACCCTTTCCTCCGAGATCTCATCTCGCTGGAGTGGCCTCCGCACATGGATCTCGTGTCCTGCCGTAGGCTTTTATCCTGTCCTCAGCCCGCGTCTGGCACTGCCTCGATTTGCACAGCGATTCGGTACCTATTTTTCCAAAGGCACTAATCCATGTGAACTCACATTGAAATGCCGCAGAAGGGGCTGCCAATGTCCAGGGAAATGCTCATCGATTTTGAGAAATCTACTTCGTGGCTTGCATCCCAGACTCTGCGCCAGAGCCACCCCGAATAGAAATGATAGGAAATGATGTTAACATGCTCATCCGGGTGTTCGCTTGTTGTAGCTGATGCACTGGTCATGCTTCGGTGGCAAACTAACCACCTATTTGGAAGCACCCCAACCTGCGCCACTGTGGATGCCTGTGTGGCTACGAGGTGAAATGGCTATGACACCTCGCTTTCCAAGATTGGGGTTCCCATGAGGCCTTTCCCCTATTTTGCCTTTGAGGGACATAAGGGGTGCTTTTAGTTTTCTTGGATAGGAAAATAGGCATTTTTAAAATTTTTTTTATTGATTTCAGAGAGGAAGGGGGGGGGGAGAGAGAGATAGAAACATCAATGATGACAGAGAATCATTGATTGGCTGCCTCCTGCACGCCCCTTACCGGGGATCTAGCCCACAACCCGGGCATGTGCCCCGGCCGGGAATCGAATTATGACCTCTTGGTTCAGAGGTCGATGCTCAACCACTGAGCCACGCCAGCCGGGCAGCAAACATGCATTTTTTTAATGCTTCCAATTCTCCAAAGGCCATCCCCTACTGGTAAACCTGCTTATTTGGTAGGCACGACACAGCCATGTGTATTTCAGACCCATGGAGGAGATCTGGCGACTGCAGGAAAGAGAGAAAACTCTAGTGCGCCAAGCCCAAGTCTCCCCCTACAACGCACACACAAGCAAGTCTCTCTCTCTCAGAACTTGGATTGAAAGGGATCCCAGAAGCCGGCTGGTGTGATGTCTCCAACCTGAGGGTGACCTTCACAGGCCTCCCCATGCAGAGACTCCACTCCTCACCGAGAAGGGGCATTTCAGCGGCTAAGCTGCCAACCTGTTGATTCAAAAGTCCTAAGTCTGGCTCAGAACCTTCTCTCTGGACCCTCTCTGGGTTGATGCTGGGCTATTCTAAGGGGCAGATGACTGCCCCTTTCCTGACAGCAGCCACTGTGCCCCTTAGACTTCTTGGCCCCAGAAAAGCGTCCATCTTTCATTTCCCCTCTGATGTGATTATTAGACAGCTCGGACCCTCCTGGCCATCTTTCCCTGGCCACTCCCTGGCTGGTCCATAGCCGCTTGGAAACTCCCAGAACTGCTCCCACGACTGGACCCGATACCCCCAGTGAGCCCCTTTGCCTGTTTGACACTGGATGCTACAGCTTGGAGGACAACAGTCCGAGAACCCCTAGCACAAGTAGGAGCATGAATGCTCCTGTTGGTGCTTAAGCTTATTAATCGGCCCTGCTTCTTTGGCTCAAACCGGTTTGATTCACTCTTTTTATATTCTACCCTCTTCTCTCTTTCTTTGATGCAGCTAAAGAGTCTACAATGTTAAGTCCTGGGAGGCAAAGGGAGGGACTTTTCTTTATCCTGGGCTGAGCAAACTGCTGGCATGTCTTGTCTGTCAGCAGAGCAGCAAACGCAAAATCGCATCATTATTAAGCACTGAATAGCTGAGATGGATGGGTATCTGAGGCTACTATATATGTATGCGTTCTCTCTCATCGTCTTCATCCCCAACCGATGAAGTAAGGGCAGTTATTACCCCCTTTTCCTACGTGAGGCAAGTGAGATTCAGAGAGGTTAAGTAACTTGCCTAAAGCCACAGAGCCGCTGAATGGTGGGTCTGACTGACTGGCTCTTATTAACCAGCGCAGGCCACGGCCTCCCCGGTGGGAGCTCAGAACCCGTTTGTAACCCTCGACTGAGGCTTTCCCTGTTGTTACAAGGATGTTTCCTTACTGAACTCAGGGAGGAATCTAGGGGAGGGCAGCATTAGACCCCATTAACTGGGGAGGGGGGGCAGTTGGGCGGGGGGGTGCCCTCCCTTCCCCAGTGTCAGCAGAGGAAAAGAGGGAGGTTGGGGTGAGTCAAGAAGGCGCCCCCCCACTGTTGAGTCGAGGCCACACTCTGGAGCCTGCAGTCACTACCAGGGAGGATATCAGGGCTCCATGAACTTGAGCAGCCCAGCCTTCCGGGGTGCAGGCGCCAAGGCCCGCAGCGAGGATGGTGCCGCGAGGACTTCGGGGCACCACTGGCATCGCCACCAGACGCGTGTGCCCGGGTGTCACTGATTCCTGGACGCAGTGCTGATGAAAACAGCAGAACTGAAAAGAAGCCCCGGCTGCGATTCCGTCGAATTCATGCTGCCGCTGCGGGTGGAAGCGAAGTTCGTCTCCCGGACATTAATTAAAGCAGAAACGTGGTGAAATGTCAGCCCTCCGGCTACGAGGGCCTTTTGCAAGAGAAGCCAGGAGAGGAGGTTGGCCCTTTTCCTCGCTGTCACGCAGCTCATAACGGGGGGGATAGGTGAGGGGGGAGGGGGGCAGCGAGCTCCAGGGGCCTGGGACACTGCCCTGGCTCCCAACCAAGGGCCTGGCAGCCGGGAGCCGGCCTGGGCCTGTGGCTGGCGGCGGTGCCCATGGGGATGGCCCACCAGCAGGGAAGGGGGTGAACGCTGTGCAGTCAGGGCTCTGGGTGGGTCCTGGGCATGGGCTAGGTTCCCGAGCCCTTCCCCCAAAGCTAGCTGCCCCCCACCCGCACCCTTGGCACAGACAAAAGCCTTGCGTCCTTCTATTTTAGTGGCTTATCCATGGATGAGCTCTGAGGGGAGAGGGGCAGGGAAGGGCGGGCTTTCGCTTAGAAAGCATTTAAAAAGTTATCAGGGTCCAGCAACCTACTTCTCCTAAACTGAGGTAGATTTGCCCTCTTGGGAAAGTGCCGCTGGGAGAACAGAATGCAAACTTCCGAAGCAAGGAAGACTGGCTCAAATAATTCTGATAGCAAAAGCAATCAGATTGGAGGCTAAATTCTCGCAAGGCCCTTGGAGGCGGCGTTAGATAAAGAGGAAAGGGTTCGGCCCACTTTGGGCTTTCTGGAGCAAAAACATAATAGGGTTACCCTGTGTGGTTCCAGAGATGAGGGTGCAAAAGCATCTGAGAGAGAAAGGACACAAGCCACGTTTCGGGGAGGATCCTGCCGCCTGGGCCTGCCCAGCAGTAATTCCCAGAAACATGTTCATGGGACTCTCCCCCTTCAGGCAGCGGGAACACCCCCAGGTTGGCCATTAAATGGAGGCGCTGTTGTGAGACCGGGATCAGCAAACTTGTCCCGGAAAGAGCAGGATGATAAAAATGGGAGATTTCCTGGGCCATGCATGCCTGTCTTTGTAGCACAGAAGTCGCCAGAGACAATGTGCCCGCGAAAGCGCACGGGTGCGTCTGGCAACGCTTTCCTAACCGACGCTGAAACGTGTACCGGTGACGTTTTTCTGTGTCACAAAATACGACTCTCTCCATCCCTTTGATTTACATAGAGCACGCAAATTGTGTGTAGCACAGCTGGGTGGGATTCGAACCCATGCTCTCCCATTCCCTCTGCTGTGGGTCCTCATCCCTTCAGGTCTTTCCGCACTCAAGGTCAAGACCTGAATTCAGCTATGACTGCACCCTGCCTCAGCCCGGCCTCATGGGAGAAGGTCACTTCAGGTCTCCTGGTTCACGCCTTTCACGTGTTTCGTTTAAGAAACACTCATGTGTCGAGGTGACTGTGTGAGGCCCGAGGCCCGTACGTTCTGGGGGGGGGAACCTCGTGAAGGAGAGGTGACAGCTATAACTTTGTTGGCATCCCACAGGCGGTCCCAGGCATTTGTGGGTTCAACTGCTGACTGTCTACTTGAAGATTTCCCCGGTGATGAGTATTTTTCTAGGCACTGGGGATGCAGCAGTAAACAAAACAGAACGCCCAGTTCTGAGGCACTTACGTTATTGGGGGGCTGGGGGGGAGGGTAGAGACATCAGTCAAGTAAGTGAAACCTACGCCATGTCAGATGGCGAGGTCTGTGGGCATGACATAAGCAGCACCGAAGGGTGATTGGGGAGCGTCACGCTGGTGTGGGACAGGGAGTGACGGGGACGAGAGAAGAGTTTGACGAGGCGAGGAATAGAGGCCTGAAGGGCTGAGGGTCCCAGCCATGGTTCCTTCCGGGGAGAGGGGATCGGAGGCAGCACGGACAGCCTCGGGGCGCGTTGGAGGAAATACAGGGGAACGGGGCCAAGTGAGCAGAGGGAAGGTGGCGCCGGGGTGACGCTGGTTAATAAAATTATATAGGTTTCTAGCGTAGAGCTCTATAACACATTGTGTGTGTAGGGGGCAGGGGGCCAAACGTATAGCTTTGGCTGTGGGTGGTGAACACGGGCTGGCCACGTTTTGAAAAGGAAGCCATTCCGTGGGGATGGAATGTCCCGGGCGCTCGGGTGACATTGAGATGGCAGCATCAATGTCAACTATTGGTCCAGACTCCAGGCGTCACCCCCGGCTGGCCATGCACCTCCCACAGACTCCAAAGGCGCCTTTGCGAAGTCTCTTCCGAGGGTCCAGGCCGGGCCTCCCACCTCCCTCCCTCACTTTGTAGACAGGCAGGCCAGCAGTTCATAATCACACCTCAAGATTATATTTCCTATTAGAAAAGGGTCTCCCGGGCACCTCGATTGGGGATAAAGCTCACGTTTTCACAGGGCTTCTCTGGGGCACGAAAGAAGGCAAGAATAGAAAGCACGGCCGCCCGTACAAAATACTGGTCCTTCCCAGGCAAGATCTTTTAACGTGTCTCTGACTGGTGGGCTGAAGTGTGTGACGGCGCGTCACCATGAAGCAAAATGACAATGGGCCACCGGCTCTTCGTCTTGTCAGTTGCAGATGTAAGCACCTCGGGGCCCTGGTGATTCCTGATGGGAACATGAGAGATTTCTCCGCACGGGACTGCTCTTCTGGGAAAAGAGAAATTTACCAGGGATCTAACTGGCTGGGTGTTCTCTTCCTCGCGCTGAAGGGAGCCCTTACGTTAGAACCCAAGTGGGGGCTGGGAGACGAGTCTTACCTGGTGATTTCCCACGAGCTGAGCTGGACAGGACGCCTCTGGCTGAAAAAGGAACAAGATGCCACCCCTGGCTGGGCGAGCCCCCGGGGCTGGGAGTCCCGGCGTGTTTATGGGCCTTGATCCCGGCTTAGGCGCGAGGTGCCGTGTTAATGGTCCCGTGGCCCACTCCGCCTGGCTGGAGATTTAAATAAAAACAAATTACAGGTCTTAACAGTGATCGATGGACTGCCGCTCGGACCGCGCCGAGTATTTTTGCTCTCAGATTAAAGTCTTACGCATTTATCTGCATAAACTAACCCCCGGACCGGGGTGCCGCTGACATTTTCCAAGAAAAATGAATATCCTAACTTATTCCAAAGAGGAGACTTGGTATTTGTGTGGCCAGCGCGACCTTTGCAAGTGAGCTTTCAGATTAGGTTCACTACATGGAAAATTGCGCGCTTACGGTACTCCATAAATCATACCCACCAATTTTCTTCAAAGGGGTATGTAAATACCATTGTACGAGGTGGGTAAACAACACTAACCCCGTACAAATGGCTGGAAAATTGGAGAAAAGCACCTTATTTTGCGGCTGAAATTGCTTTTGAAGCCCAACATCGGGGCTCGGCTTGTGGAATGCAGGAAATGAGTTGTGCACGGGGAATGGGAAGTGGGCGGGTGGTAACCACACATTCTCCCTCTTTCTGAGTTCTTCCCACGGTCACAGACACCATTGCTGGGTATAACTCTCCTTTGTGTACACAAATGCAGCTACATTTTTAAAAAAATATATTTTATTGATTTTTTTACAGAGAGGAAGGGAGAAGGATAGTTAGAAACATCGATCAGCTGCCTCCTGCACACCCCCAACTGGGGATGTGCCCACAACCGAGGTACATGCCCCTGACTGGAATCGAACCTGGGACCCTTCAGTCCGCAGGCCGGCGCTCTATCTACTGAGCCAAACCGGTTAGGGCTGCCACTACATTTTAAGCGACAGCCTCGTTTGTCTGCAAATTTCCAAAACGGTCCGACATTTGGGTTATCTGGTTAACATTTCTGAACACGTTCATGGAAGTTTTCTTGTTTAGAAGCGTTCACATAACACTTTATTTAAGACGGGAAAACTTTAGAGAGAAAACTACAGAGAGAAGCTATAACTTTAGACCAGTGATGGCGAACCTATGACACGCGTGTCAGAGGTGACACGCGAACTCATTTTTTTGGTTGATTTTTCTTTGTTAAATGGCATTTAAATATATAAAATACATATCAAAAATATAAGTCTTTGTTTTACTATGGTTGCAAATATCAAAAAATTTCTATCTGTGACACGGCACCAGAGGTAAGTTAGGGTATTTCAAAGTGCTGACACGCCGAGCTCAAAAGGTTCGCCATCACTGCTCTATCTCATGCCTTCTGTCTGACACATCAGCGTAGGATAGAAACAAGAATACAAGCTTTGAACCCAGACAGATGAGAATTTAAAGCTGGTTTTAGTTAACTCACTATGTCTACACTGTTATCTTGGGTGTTTTTTTTAAAATATATTTTATTGATTTTTTACAGAGAGGAAGGGAGAGGGATAGAGAGCCAGAAACATCGATGAGAGAGAAACATCTATCAGCCGCCTCCTGCACATCTCCCACTGGGGATGCGCCTGCAACCCAGGCACATGCCCCTGACCGGAATCGAACCTGGGACCTTTCAGTCCACACTCGGGGGAGGGGGGGGTGTCCCTCAGCTATTAAACATTTATCGGCACAACACTGACTACATTGATGGTGGTGGTGGTCTTGTCAGAATGTGTTATATTATGCAGATGAAAATCTATTTAAACACATTTGATGTAGATAGTTTCAAAGATGGAAGAATTGTCCTGTCAACTGTTTTAGTTGATTCATATCTTCACTAATTGTCATCATTGCAAAGTTTTCAGTCCCCATATGGATTGCTGGATATAATAGGTCATGCGCTGTCCCTGTCCTTCGTAGCCTTTGTTACCTTAAGGACTCTAGTTTTTCATTTATATTTTAAGTACCAACCTTACTGGCTTAAAAATGTAAGCTTTTAACACTGCTCTCTCTGTTCTGTATCCTTCCGATGAAAAGTGGAGTTGGGTTGTAGCACAGGAGAGAAAATCAGAAGGGGAATATTGAAGTAATGACTGCAGTAGGAGAAGAGGGAACCTATTTCCCTGGCCACAGGCGCTGGCGCCCTGGACCACAGGGCTGGCAGCTTCTCCAGGTGGCTGCAGCCTGGGAACTCGGGCGGGTGGCTTATCCGACTCCTGGGCTGCAGCCAGCCGCAGGCGCTGGCACCTGGACCAAAGGTGGGCAGCTTCTTCTTCCGGCAGCTTCTTCTTCTTCTGTGCTTCCAGGGAGGGCAGTCAGTTATGTGTATATGTGTGTGCATGCAAACATAGGCATGTACATGTGTGTATGTGGAAATCTGCTGGGCAAGTCAAAACCATAGAAGAGTTGCCCCCTATCTCTTGAATCTTCCAGAGATATCCCCCACTTTTTTATTCTATCACTACTGGAGAGTCATTATTTTCAGCCAGCCAGCCAGTGACTCTCTCAGTGTCTATTTCTGACTTCTCCATTCCCTGTCTGTCTTCCAACCCCTAATCATATTTCCACCTGGATGCATCATTTTTACTCCCAATATGCCGTATAGAGAAGGAGTCAGGATGCTGTCTTCCCATGAATAGTACTCAGTAACAAACCAATTGCATTTTAGTTGGGCAATGCCCCTACCCACCCTTCAAATCCCTTCCACCATGCATTTCTGTTTCCCGTTTTGTTTGTTGGATTGTTCTGCTGCTCCTTCTCCTCACCCCACCACCCTTGGATCGTAATGTAAAATTCTTTTACCATGTCAAGAAATTATTAAAAATATGGGTACTTTAAAAAAAATACAGGTACTTCTCTGAACACCGGCCAGAGGGGGGCAGGGAAGAGGCGGCTGCTGGTGGCCGCCTCTTCCCTGCCCCGCCCAGCTTCTCCGATCACCAGCTCTTGCCTGCCACCTGGGTTTCCGATCACTGTCAGTGGCAGGCGGTGGCTTCCGTCCTTCCCCTTTCACCTCCCAGCATTACACCTATGTATGCAAATTAACACTTGGAGTGCGGGTGAATTTCCCGCCAAAATATAAGATGGCTCTGTCTTTTGGTTTTGTTCCGTCCACCAAAAGGGTGGATTACAAACAAATATTTGGTAATACGCAGTTACAATCGGCCCGAGTTTACACGTTTCCCGCACTCCACCGCAAATCTATATGAACCGAGTTAAAGACGGCTCCCGCGGAGTACGCGCAATTCACGCGAGCCGACTTAACTCGTTTCCCGCACTCCAAGTGTTAACCGCCATCTTTGTTGGCGGTTAACCGCCATCTTTTTCGGCCGTAGCTGCCATCTTTGTTGGCAGTTAATTTGCATATCACCCTGATTCGCCAATGGGAAGCATAGCGAAGGTACGGTCAATTACCATGTTTGTCTATTATTAGATAGGATACTTCTCCAGTTTGGCCCATCACTTTTATATATATAGATACTTTTCTTGCTGCTCACAAGCATAATCCATGCTTCCACTTCCAAACAATATTTCTCAACCTTCTTACCAAAAAGTGGAGGTTCAAAGCTTTTGCTCCCCATTTTTATAAATGGAGATCAAAAAGGGAGTGAATGCCATTTCAAAACGTAACCCTCCTAATCATTTTTACTCTTCACTGTGAATGAAGTCACAAATGCCTCAGATCCCGCCCCAAATTCTTTTTGCACACAGAATTTCAGAGCATGAAAATGCATAACTCAGAACAGATGTTTTGTTGAATAATATATAGACCTCTGTATTAAGCATCTAATTAAAAACTTTATGCTCATCAGCCCATCATTTTTTATTTATTTACATTTTTTTGTTAATCCTCACCCGAGGATATTTTTCCATTGATTTTTAGGGAGAGTGGAAGAGAGGGAGAGACAGAGAGAAACATCGATGTGAGAGAAACACATTGATTGGTTGCCTTGTGCACGCACCCTGACCAGGGCCCTGACCAAGGAAGAGCCTGCAACTGAGGTACGTGCCCTTTTCGGGACTCGAACCTGGGACCTTTCAGTCCTCAAGCCGACGCTCTATCCACTGAGCCAAACCGGCTAGGGCAGCCCATCACTTTTCGAACTGTTTAGGAAGCAGTTGGTAATACCTTCTGCAGTCTATCCCAATAGATGCTATTTGTCTGGAGAAGGATTGGATTTCAAGAAAGAAGGATGTTTGCATGGAAGACAGGAGGGCCCATCAGCCTCCATTGCCTGTGTGCGTTTCATAGAGCTTCCGTCTTACACTCATGTCGTGGTTCATCCAACCAATATTTACTGAGTGACTTTGTGACACAGCTGTTGTGAGACCTGAGGGGACAGAAGTGAACGAAACAAACCAAGAACAACAACAACAACATGGGACAAGATCAGCCACATATTACCAGCACGTCTTAGCATATTGGCTCAGTGACCTTGTCTTTCATGTCATCATAAGTTCGACACATTTCTTTTTATTTTGTAATATATTTGTATTGATTTCAGAGAGGAAGGGAGAGGGAGAGAGAGATAGAAACATTAGTGATGAGAGAGAATCGTTGATGGGCTGCCTCCTGCATGCCCCACACTGGGGATCGAGCCCACCACCTGGGCATGTGTCCTAACCAGAATCGAACCGTGACCTCCTGGTTCATAGGTCGATGCTCAACCACTGAGCCACGCCAGCCGAGCAACATTTCTGAACACAGAAGGCATCATCTTTCGTTTAAAAATTGAACGCACAACGGAGTGATCTGTATTTTGACTTTTACCATATTTCCTAATTGTCTTCATTAATAAAACATTTTGGAGAAATCTATTTTTTTCTTTTTTTTATTATCTAAAGTTTTACATATGTCTTCTTTCCCCCTATTGACGCCCCTCTCCAGCCATTCCCACCCGGGCAAGCCCCCACCGCCCCAGTGCCTGTGTCCATTGGTTATGCTAATTTGCATGCATACAATTTGCCCCCTCCCCTACCATTTGTCTCTGGATCTATTCTTGTTCATCAAATTATGTTGATCATTATATCCCACATATGAGTGAGGTCATGTGATATTTATCTTTCTCCGACTGGCTTATTTCACTTAGCATAATGTTTATTATTTAATGTATTTCTAAGAGGGTTTCTCCATTTTCCTACAATGGGAAGATTATGCGAGTCATTAATATTCACTTTTTATTAGTATATTTCTATTATTAATCAGGATGCTTAGCCTTGAGTCCTCCATAAAACAGCAGAAGGATTTTTTTCTGATAGGTACTAAAAAAGATAATTTTTAAAAAGAAAGATTTCATATTAGGAGAAAATACCTATTTCAGTTAGAAGCTTTGTTAAAGGAAAATACAATATGCCTGTAAAATTCCAAATACAGGTCCTTGAATGGGGACCTTTCTGCCTCCCCAATTAAATATAGAAAGTGACCTTGCGTATTTCACACATTTTAAATCAACTGACTGTGGAGGCCCAAAAAGTTCCCAACAGAGAGAGTTCAGATTTTTTTTTTTAAGTACTGTCAACTTTTCTACCTTTTTTTGAGAAGTGAAACACCTGACCCAAAAACTTCAAAGTTTAAGTCACATTAAAAAAGGTAAGAGGGCTAGACCTGACCTGATTCTACTGACATTTGGGCGGTAAATGACATAATTATCTATTTGTTTTTAAAGTAAGCAGAATATGATCTACAAGTAGATAATTCTTCGTTTTAAGAGCTGATGTTTTTAGGTCTTTCTCTAGACTAGGAGCTGGTAAACTTGTTCTGTAATATCTTAGATTTTGTAACTATCTTAGACTTTGCAGGTTAGATGGACTTTGTTGTTTAACTCTACCATCGTGGCTCAAAAGCTGCCATAGACTTTAGGTAAACAGGCAGGCTGTGTTCCCTTAAGACTTTGGCAAGGGGTGGGGGTTGTTTGTTTGTTTTAATATTTATTGATTTCAGAAAGGAAGAGAGAGGGAGAGAGAGATGGAAACATCAATGATGAGAGAGAATCATTGATCAGCTGCCTCCTGCATGTCCCACACTGGGGATCGAGCCTGCAACCCGGGCATGTGCCCTGGATCACAATCGATCCCAGGACCCTTCAGTCCCCAGGCTGATGCTCTAGCCACTGAGAAAAACTGGCTAGGGCTAATGTTTCTCTTTAAATAAGTACAACCACATTGAGGGGAATGGTGGATAAAAATAACAGCAGTAAATATATGTATTTACTAATACCAGTACATACTAGTAAATCTATGTATTATGTCCAACTCCTTATGCAAACACATAGATGGCTACTGGGTTTAACTTCTAACATCTCCAAATTACTCCAGGTAAATGTTTAAGATCTGACACGGCACTTTTTAAAAATATTTTTTTATTGATTTCAGAGAGGAAGGGAGAAGGAGAGAGAGAGACATCAATGATGACAGAGAATCATTGATGGGCTGCCTCCTGCACGCCCCCTACTGGGATTCAAGCCCACAACCTGGCCATGTGCCCTTGATCAGGAATCGAATCCTGACCTCCTGGTTCATAGGTCGACGCTCAACCACTGAGCCACGCCGGCCGGGCCCTGACACTGCACTTTTGAAAGGATCTGTTTCCCTTCTCAAAACACTGCTTCTCAGACCAGGCAAATTCGTGCAGAAGTTTGGGGTCTAAAAGACTCCCTTGTTTGGCTGCAGACGGGCTGTGACGCACCTCAACGTGGGCAGTGAACCCCAGAGCATCTGCGGCGATAAGCAGGCCTCTTACAGATCCTCAGCGTCCCCGAGACCTGGCGGGCCATTGTTGCACCCCGATGACAGTCAGCAGCCTTTGTCACCCCGTAGGCGGCGCTCCCAGCAGCCGAGTAGAGGAAACGTCAGCTTTGCAGGAAACACAGAGTCTCCAACACGAATGGTAGAGCCTCCATCAGCGGTTCTCAACCTGTGGGTCGCCACCCCTTCGGCGGTCGAACGACCCTTTCACAGGGGTCGCCTAAGACCATCCTGCATATCAGATATTTACATGACGATTCATCACAGGAGCAACATGACAGTTAATGAAGTAGCAACGAAAATAATGTTATGGTTGGGTCACAACGTGAGGAACTGTATTTAAAGGGCCAGAAGGCTGAGAACCACTGGCCTCCATCAACCTAAGTCCCTTCTTGCTGTTTCATTGTGTTGCAAAGCTACCAGCGTGAAGCAAATAGCCTGGACCACGTGCTTGTGAATAAACGTACAGTTTGCATGAGGCTTTGGAAATATGAGTGATGCAGTTGAAAAAAGTCTTTTTGAAAAGTGGTTTGTTTTGTTTCTTTTCAATCCCTTAGGGTCAGCGATGCCCAGGCTGAGAGCCAAGAACCAATGCAGTTCTTCATCAGAATGTGCCTTGTGATGAGGTGAGTAGAACTGACCAGGGTTTTTCAAAGGGACAGAGGAGGAGGAAGAGGAAGAGGAGGAGGAGGAGGAGGAGGAGGAGGAGGAGGAGGAGGAGGAGGCGGCGGCTGGCGGAGTGGGGCCAGGTGCCGCCGTGACAGTCCAGTTCTAACGTGGCCTTGCGTTGTCAGGCTTGGCTGAGCCTCGGATCAAAAGAGCCATCAATCTCCTGCAGATCCATACAGATCTGTCCTGGGTCAGAGGAAGAATCGATAACCCTCAGTTCTCCCTCCACAAAAACAAAGGAGCTGTTGGTTTGTTTACCTTTGAGATTGTGTCTTGATTAGGGATCATTAGTGGCCATGGTGGAATGAAACCCCGTGTGCGTGGCTGACCCAGTCGAGTGTACAGGACGCTGCATAGCACACGGGGGCACAGCCACACGCCGTGTTTGGAGAGAGCTGGGGGTGCACACACCAGGGCCAGGGGGCGGGACCTAATGGAAGAGCAAGAGATGATACACCTGCTATCTACGCATCCATCCATTCATCCATTCATCTGTCTGTCTATCACCTATCCATTAACCCACTCATCCATCCATTCATCTATCATCTGTTTATCAATACATCTACCATCTATCTATCTGCCCATCCATCCGTCCATCCATCCATCCATCCATCCGTCCATCCATCCATCTATCCATCCATCCATCCATCTATCCATCCATCCGTCACTCATCCATTTATCTATCTATCTATCTATCTATCTATCTATTTCTTGCCTGCCCCAGACCTTAGTTTGGGTTTATTACTATGTATATCCCTGCTGATCTGTTTTGGAGTCAGGCAGGCTTGAATTCAAGCTGAATAACTTTCCATGAGTCACTTTACCTCCAAGAGTCTGCTTCCTTATTACTATCTTGAAGATAATAATACCTTCGTCATAAGGTTTTGGTAAGAATCAAGGAGAAATTATAAATTTACAATTGTTTAGCGTGATGTGTTTGGCACATAGTAGGTGTTTGGCCAATATTTGTTTCCTACCCTCTCTTTCCTTCTGAGACTGTGGTACAAATTGGTGCCAGCTATTTGAAAAGAACTTGCCTCTTCCTTCAACAATTACTCCTAAAGTGTAGATAACAGAATTTCTGTCTGTGTGAAATTCTGAATAGATTATACATAGGTAGGTAGGTAGATAGGTAAGTAGATAGGTAGGTAGGTCAGTGGATGGATGGATGGATGGATGGATGGATAGATAGATAGATAGATAGATAGATAGATAGACAGATAGATGCACATGTGTAAAATTGAATAGCTTATGTCTATAAATAAATGTGGGAAATTGGCCCAGGGAAGAGAAGATTTAAAGGAGCAGGACTCAGAGTGATAGCTCTCATGCATCCTTCTCTCTAACAAGGACAGAACGAGGTGGAAGGGCGACACGGACAAAAGCACATAAGAATGCTTGAAGCAGCCCTAACCGGTTTGGCTCAGTGGATAGAGCGTCGCCCTGTGGACTGAGGGGTCCCAGGTTCGATTCCAGTCAAGGGCCTGTACCTTGGTTGCGGGCACATCCCCAGTAGGGGGTTGTGCAGGAGGCAGCTGATCGATGTTTCTCTCTCATCGATGTTTCTGGCTCTCTACCCCTCTTCGCTTCCTCTCTGTAAAAAATCAACAAAATATATTTTTAAAAAAGAAGAATGCTTGAAGCAGCTCTCTAACAAGTCAAACGGAGCAGAGGTTGCCCACAGGAACTGGCCAGCCCCTTGTCAGGACATGTGGTATTTTAAGCAGAGTCTTTGAAAACCGCAGTGGCATTGTTAGAACCCGACTCCGTTCTGAAATTCTGGCTACCCGGACTGAGCGGCTACCGGAGGCTGGGGATTCTGGTGGAGACTTTCTTTTTTTTTTTCTTTTTTTTTAAATATATGTGGTGAATTTTTACAAAAAGAAAGGGGGAGGGATAGATAGTTAGATCCATTGATGAGAGAGAATATAGGTAATATGCATTCTGATGCCATGTAGACTGGAATGAAAAAACTACAATGCAAAAAAAATACTGCAGTGAGTGCGAGAAAGTGATGGCATTAGATACGAAATCATAATAAGAAAGAACGGATGACAAGGACAGGGCAACAAAAATGAAACTAAATAGGATAATGAAAACAAAACGCAAGAGCCTGTGTAAATAAGAACAACAAGTGGGTATGTATGATAGAGGGCGCGTGGTAGGGGAGTGATTCGGAGGAGTACAGGTTGGCTAAGGGAACTCACACATAAGGTGGGCAAAGCAAATTCTAAGAGAGAGAGGCATTGAATTCGGTTTTTCTCTTAC